>NC_066583.1:379880346-380190646 GCF_024323335.1 Lathyrus oleraceus | reverse complement strand
CGGACTCGATCTTGGATGCATTCCTCTTCTTTGTGACAACACTAATGCAATAAACATTACAAAGAATCCGATCATGCACTCAAGAACCAAACATATTGACATTCGACATCACTTTCTTCGTGACCACATGCTTCAAGGAGATGTCGAAGTCATATTTGTGGATACTCATAATCAACTTGCCGACATCTTCACAAAACCTTTGGCGCGAGAACCATTTTACAAAATTCGAAGGGAACTTGGGATTCTAGATGAGTGTGACATATAATTCGTAAAAAACACATCAATAATCAAAGGTGCACATACGTTTCCAACTCATTTATTTACTTTTGAAATTTATTTCATGGCTCTCTACTTCTACTCCTTTCTTTTACATGATTCATTGGGTGTCTCTTGCATGAATCTTTGATAAAAATATGTGTTTTTTTAGCTTTTTTCACTGAGTAAATCAATTTACTCATTATGTAAATCGATTTACACATAAAACAATAGCACTGGTTTTTGTATTTGGCATATTTGGCACTGAGTAAATCGATTTACCCATGCTGTAAATCGATTTACCCATAAAACAGTAGCATTGTTTTTTTCGTGTTTGGCATATTTTGAACTAGGTAAATCGATTTACCCATGATATAAATTAATTTACCCTTGAAACTTTTCACTTTTTGTGTTTTCTGGCCATATGGTAATCGATTTACCTATGGGGTAAATCGATTTACCTCTGCGTGTTCAGATTTTTTTCTTTTCTTTTACTTTGGTTGGTCCAATCACATCCCTTCTCTCTCCCATTTAAAAGAACTTTTTTCTCACAAAACCTCACTTTAACCTAGCAGCCAGAATCTTCCCACTTGGTGCTCTCACCTCAAAAAGTTCATCTTCTCCAAATCACCCAAAACCTTCATTAAAGATTATCTCCATCATCTCCTAACCTTTACTCATGGCATCAAAACTTAAGAGAAAAGCTGGAACTGCTGGAAAAGGGAAAGAAAAAGCTTCGTCATCATCCATGGATGTTCAACATTTCTTCAAAGATCACACCTCGGAAGAATTGGAGAGGTATCAAAAGTTTTATCAAAAGAAGATTGTTCAAACTCCAAAATTCGGTGATCTCTCTTCCTTTCCTGAAGAATGCTTTAATTTCAAGATAAATTAATCTCTCTAGGTTTAGGGGCTCTCATAACTTCTTCTGGACCCTATTATCCAGATTTAGTGAGAATGTTTTATTGTAACATATGCATTGAGAATGGAAAATTTGTTTCACATGTTAGAGGGAAAAAGATTACCTTGACCCCTAATAGACTTGGTCAAATTTTGGACATTCCCTCGGGTGGTCACATGTTATATGATCCAGAGGATGAAGTATGGAATGATTATAATAAAAGAGAATTTTATTTTGGCTCAAGTAGGATATCGGAAGGCGAATATCATGTAAAAGGGTTGAATCTCATGGTGGGGAAGAACCACCAAAAGATTTTTGGAGTGCTGGAAATTTTTTCATCAATGATAGGTTGCTTCATTATTTCTTGGCTTATGTTATATTTCCTAGAAATTCAAATCATTGTACTGTTGCTGATATGGAGATGCAAACATTGTATGCTATTAAGAATGACATTTCGCTTAATTGGTCACGTCTCATTCTTCACCATTTGATGACTCACACCAACAAGTTTAAGTCTCTTCCTTATGCTTGGTTCATCACTCGTATTATGGAGTATTTTAATGTTGATTTTAGTGATGTTGAATATTGTCTTATGGATACAAGAAGTCACAAAATCTCTATCAAGAATGTGGACAAGCGGATGGGCTATCGGTATAATCCAGAAACTAAGTCGGCTATGTTTATTGGTGGCAATAATGAAGAAAATGAAGAGATTCCTCAAGAAGGAAATGGTGGTGAAGATGTACCTCCTCCAAGTGGTTTAAGTAATCAAGACCTCTTTAACTTCATGACATCTCAATTTGCCAACCTTAACACATCCATCAATGACCAATGGATTTTGGCAAATAATCAAATTGCGCTAAATCATGAAGCCACCACCAAATGCATAAACCTTCTTCAAACCGACATGAATCAACACTTATCTTATCTCTACTCGCATCTCAATATCCCTCCATATGATCCAAATAACCCGGCTGCTCCCGCTTCTATATTTACGCCCATTCAAAAACAATTTCCTTACCAAGGCAACAACTACAACAACACCAACAATAACATGAACCAACCTTAGTCTTTTTCTGTTTGTTTGTTTTATTCTTGTTATAGGTTGCTAATTGCATATTTGGTTTCATTATGTTTTAATTATGTCTAATATTTGAACTATTTTGGTGTAAGGTACTTGGTACCACAACTTTGTTTGTTTGCATTGTCTATGCTTTCAATTTTGGAATGCATAAGATTGTTTTTCTTTTACTAGTTATGTTGTATATTCTATTTTATATTTGTCATGTGGTTATCTTTCACCCATCTTTCCCTTCTTTTTGATAATGTCAAAGGGGGATAAAGGTGTTATGAATTATGCTTGTATGCTTATGAATTTCCTAAGGTACAAATGATACAAATCTCATTCAAGATGATCAAGTCAACATGATCATAAGCTTCTCAAATTTAGGAGGAGTTATACGTCTCAGGGGGAGAAATTTTTGTTTCCGGAAATTGCTCGCATCAAAGAGGACTATTTGTCATCATCAAAAAGGGGGAGAATGTGAAGTCAAGCCTCTCTATGATGAATGTTTTTGATGAAGACAAAACTCCAAGCAATAAGAAGGCAAAGGTTTTATTCAATGATAAAGCATCTTGATTCAAGAAGTTAAGCTTTTCACTTCAAGAAGGTATAATGAGAATACTTACCTTCACTAAAGTCTTAGATGCTCAAGTATTCATATGGCTATTGCATAACTTTTTATAGTGCATGGAAAATGTCTTAGAATCATATTTTTCATTTTCAAACTGGGTAAATCGATTTACCTATAAGGGAAATCGATTTACCAATGAAGCCTTCATATTTTTTAAATGCAAAGAATTAATTTTTTCACTTAGGTAAATCGATTTACCACTTAGGGAAATCGATTTACCACTGGAACATTACTTTTCCAGAAGCGAAATTTTAAGTTTTTTAACTAGGTAAATCGATTTACCTCTTAGGGAAATCGATTTACCACTAAAAGATTTTGAAAAATTTTAAACGTTGCAATAGGGTAATCGATTTACCCATTATGTAAATCGATTTACCACTGTGCGTTTCTGAAAAATCAGTGGTTGTTCATACACCTCTTCATGCACCATTTCATGGAATCTTTTCATTTCATCTTTGACAATTGTTCATGATTCTTTCAGAACATTACCATGTTTCATTTGAGGTGTTATGTGCATATAAATACATGATATTTCAAATTCAAATTTTACCTCTTTCAATCAATCTCTTACAATTTTCAGAATTCACACTTATTGTTTTAAATCTTCATTCAAGATTTTTCTGCATATTTTCATATAATTCAAAACAGAAAATTCTTGAGCAATCTAATATCTTTGTGTTGTGAATTATTTTCATTGGAAGAGAAGATCAAGCAAATTGATATATCACTTTGAGTGATCATTATACTACAAGCTTTACATTCAATCCATTGTTGTAATCCATATCTTATTTTTTAGAATTGTTAAAAAATAAGATTGTGTGTTTTGTAAACACCTTGCTGTCCAGGATTGTTGGAAGCAAGAGAGTTGAGTTTGAGAGGATTGTTCTCATATCAACTTGGTGAATCACAAGAGGTTGTTCTTGGTGATTGTGTCATTCGTGTACAAGTCATAACAGATAGTGAATTCTCTTTCATGTTGAAAGGAGAGTGGAGTACTCTCGATCTGTGAGGGGAACCACTATACATCGTGGTGTTCTTTACTTTCCGCACTTTACCGCTTTTCATCACATAAGCATCTCAAGAAAGTAAAACTCATTAAACCGTGGAAAATCCGGAAAATCGTCTAAGTGCCTCATTCACCCCCCTCTAAGGCACTCCTTAAACTTACAGAGGTGATGAATGTATACTTATGCATTAGGGCCATGGTAGTTGTATATAAGGTAGGATAAATTTGGGGTATGACAACTATCAAGCGTCAGGTTGAAACGAGCATCTTTGTGAAAGAGAGGAAAAAAATAAGGATGACATTTAAAACCAAGTTAAGGAGAATAACCCTACCCCTAAACCGACAAACACATTCTTCCATGTGACAAGCCTATTGGGGATAAGGTTAATTAGAGGCTATGAAGTTACCCGTTTAGAAGTGGCACCCAACATTAGCCCAAAATAATTGAAAAAGGAGAGAACTGACTTTACAATGAAGGGAATTTTATGCCACATCAAAAAAGACTTGTCCATTGATACCGTACAAACAACTCTTGAAGAAATTAACACTTAATCCCAAAGTCAACTCAAAACATATAAGAGTTGCTTTAATGGTCCGCAAATTCTCGAGTGTCATCTCTCCCGTAATAATCGTATAATCATTATATTAAAAATGTGACACCACAAGTTTAATTGATTCACAGTTGAAGGGTCTACCTACAAAATCTTACCAAACAAACTACCCAACTTGAGAACACCTTCCTCCCCCACAAATGTGAAGGAAAACTCAACACTCTAAGCTGAACTTCCATATCAAAGACTCCTAATGGGGTTTTCCACCATTCAAACCTCACAAACAAAACATTAACCAAAAACTTGGAGTTCCTCGTCCATTATCAGCCTTATAAACAACTCCAACTCCTTCAAAGATGCAAGATTAATATGACCAAAACTATTTAAAAAGAGAATCTTTTTAACATATTAAGATAGAACCTTCGCACAAAGACTTCTCACCATATAAGATGAAATACAACGAAGATGATCAGATTGAGGATCTAATTCTAAAACCCTAACTTCATTGTCCATAAATGGAAGGGTGAATGTTAGAAAAGCTTTAAAAAAATTGTTAACAGTCATATATGTATAACTTAATAAAAAAAGTGAACATTATAAAAGTTAAAAAAATATTTATTTATATTTATGTATTAATATAAATAAGTTATTATTATTATTTATAAATTAATATTTAAAATTATGTAAAAATAAATAAAAATCAATACTTAAAAAGTTATTCTTAACATTACTCTTTATAGACACGTGCATTAAACAATTCTAATGAATTTCATAAATTTGACCTGATTAGGTGACTAGAATTTTTAAGACTCAAAATTGATAAATCATCTCTGAAAGCTGAACTAATATGTTCTAGAGTAATATTATGCTTGACATATTTTCCAACATTTTTTTTACTTCATTGAATTAGTCAAAGTATATCTTAATGTATATTTCTTTGAAAAGGTATATACAAATCAATACACCTGAAAGGACAGATCAGTATACATCTCATTCAAAGGTTGTTAAATATCAATATAGTTTAAAATAAAATTTTACTATTTTAAATAAATTTTAATAAAATATTGTATAGCCTTTTTTATCTACTATATCATAAAATAATTATTTCTTAAAAGTTTATAGATATTTGACTTCTTTCAAAGCTGAAACCTATCTTACATTAAGTATTATTCATTTTATTAGTAAATATGTCAAATTTAGTTTTTATTTTACAATTATATTAAGGTAATTTAAAAATAAAAAAATGATTATCATCTTTTAGAATTCGAACCACGGTGGAGAAATTGGACTGTGGGGAGAAAGAGGACGTGAGAGAGAAATAATAAAGGATAAAAATATATTTTATGTTCTAATTGATGAAGACGCCTCAAAGACATTTATACAAAACATTACAAGATAATTTGGATACAAATCACACAATTATATAACTGAAAAAACATAATTCGCACGTCTGAATTCAATTACACTAAATATGTAATTGGTTACAATTGTTACAAAAATAAATCCCTTCAGTGGTGTTACGTTAATCGGATACGCCCACGATGCATCTTCAGTTTCTTCAGTTCATAAGTGATTTTCACCTAACTATAATCGATTACACTCTTGTGTTAACCCGTTACAACACTTGAATTACACAAAAACTCTCAACACACCACCTTAAATCAAGTGCTCTAAGTCTTTCATGCATATGCTCATCTTCAACCTTTCTCTTTTACAATATCTCAATCTTAATATTCATTCACTAACAAATTCTCTCAAATAGTGAAACTATCTCAATGTGTTTGCTCTTCCCATGTGCAATTGGGTTCTTAGCAAGATTAATTGCAGAAACGTTATCAATCAGGAGTGTAATAGCATCGCCCTCATTGCTTCCCAACTCCTTCAATAAATTCATTAGCCACACAACTTGGAACGCACATAACAAAACATAAATGTACTCAGCCTCACAAGACGAGAGTGTAACTACCAGTTCCTTCTTCGAACACCATGAGATTGGTGTTTCGCCAAACATAAATATGTATGAAACTATAGATTTTTTATCATCTTTATCTGCGCACCAATTGGAATCGGTAAAATCGGGAAAATTGCATTTCCTGCCTGTGTCCGCTGCGGGAAAGAGAATTTAACAACCAATCGATCCTTTGACATATCTTAGGATCCTCTTGACTGATACCAAGTGAGACATCTTCAGTATATCCATTAATATACTCATAATACTGACACTAAATGCCAAGTTCGGTCGTGTATTGTACAAATAACGCAACGATCTAATCAGCCTCCTATATTGAGTTGGATCAACATCTTGCTCATCCTCACTCTTCGATAACTGTAGCCTCGATTCAACCGGAGTAATGGCAGTGTTACAATGCTTCATTTCAAACTTCTTCAATATCTCAAGCGCATACCTTCTTTGGTGCATGAGCAGTCCCCTTTTGGACTTATGGAACTCAATGCCAAGGAAGTATGTCATGAGACCAAGGTCGATCATCTTAAATTATTTCATAAGTTCACTCTTAAACTTAGAAATTCACTTTCCATTGTTGTCTGTTATCAACAAGTCGTCTATATATAGATAAAGGATAATCACTCGTTCACTTGTATTCGTCTTCACATACACGCCATGCTCGAATACACATTTCTTGAAGCCAACCTCCTTTAGAAAACCACATATCATTTTGTTCCAAGCTCTTGGAGCTTGCTTCAAACCGTACAATGCTTGCTTCAAACCATACAATGCTTTCTTTAACTTATAGAGCTTTAGATCTTGGTTTCTCACAACAAAACCAGGGGGTTGTTCTACATACACCTCTTTTTCAAGCGGTCAGTTCAAAAACAAAAATTTAACGTCCATTTGATAGGTGGACTAACTGCTTTTATTCGCAATACTAACAACTAGCCTAATGATTTCAATCCTAGCAACTGGGGCAAATACCTCTTTAAAATCTATGTATTCTCTTTGTAAGAATCCATTTGCAACTAGTTAAGCCTTATGCTTGATTATTTCACCCTTGGGATTTGCCATCACTTTGAACATCTATCTCACACCAATTGGCTTCTTACCGTTTGGTAGATCAACTAACTCCCAAGTATTATTCTTCTCGATAGATTCCATCTCATCCTTCATAGCATAAATCCATTTTGGATTACTTAAATCCTCTTCCATTTTAACGAGTTCAGATTCGGCCATAAGTGCAAAATAGAGTAAATCACCATCATCTTTGACTTTGTTGTCTCAGAACATCTCACAACCTTGAAGTCTTTGAGGATAACCTCTTTTCCTTGTTGATCTTCTCACATTCTCTTCAATTTGGTCTTCGGCAACATGTGTTTATGCACTTCCCAATTTCGTAGAATCTTAATTTTCAAAAAGCTGTAATCGGTTACAGCTTTTACGTAACCGATTACAGGTTATTGCAGTTGCTTTATCTCGTCGAAAATGACGTCTCGACTGATCACAATAATCCCAGTTGCCGCATCTAACAACTTGTTACCACCAGTTGAGTGATACCCTACAAGTATCATCATTTCTCCCTTATCTTCCAGCTTCTTTCTAAGCTTCCCCGGAACATGTCGATACACTACGGAACCAAAAACTCTCAAATGGTTCAAATTCGGTGTGAATCCCGACCATGCTTCCTCCGATGTTACCTTCTCAAGCTTATTTTTTGGAAACCTATTCAACAAATAGGCAATTGTGAATATCACTTCTCCCCATAACTCTTTCAACAAGTTCTTCCCATTTAACATGCTTCCTACCATGTTCATGATCGATCGGTCCTTCCTTTCGGAAACACCATTTTGTCGTGGTGTATAAGGTGGTACAACCTCATCTACAACCCTTACTTGATCATAAAATATCTCAAAGTATTTTGAGACATATTCGCGTCCACCATCCGTTTTGAACACCTTGATCTTATGACCGCTTTGTCTCTCAACCATGGACTTGAACTTCTTAAACACTTCAAATACTCATCCTTTCTCTTGATTAGGCATGTTCATATTTTTCTACTATGATCATCGACGAATGTGACCAAATATCCATTACCACCAATGAAATCTACTTTCATCGGTCAACACACATCTGAATACACCACCTTAATGTGATTCTTGGTTCTACAAACTGCATCCTTATTGAATCTACTATTATGTTGTTTCCCTTGCACACATTATTTACAAATTTTAGTCGGTATACTGTTGTTGTTGTCCCGCAACCTGCTACTGCTGCATTCCCCTTCTGTGATCATGACCAAGAGTGTATTATCATCATCAAACTCTCGTCTTGTTTGCATTGCACTCTCTTGCAAAATGGCCGAACCTTTGACACTTAAAGCATTGCTCATTGCTTTTGTCAAACCTCTTCCTTTCACCTCTACAGTTGCCTTGATCACCATTTTTGTTGCAACTGCTTCATCCCTTTGACAAGTCAAATTCTTGGAACTTTGGGACTCTCTTCCACCAAAATTTATGACAATTCCCTTTACTCTTCACGGGTCATTTTCCTTTCGATCTCTTGTCCTTCCAGTTGAAGCAAACTTGCAAAGCAATATCCACATTTGCCTTATCATTATTTATATCCTCCACCCTTTGCTCATAAGCCTCAAGAGAGATTTTTAACTCCTTTTTGCTCATCGTCGTAAGGTCCTTCTATTCCTCAATCGCTACAACCACATTGTCAAATCTTGGTGTTAAACAACACAAGATTTATGCGACAACATACTGCTTCGTGACTGTTTCTCCACATGCCTTCACTTGATTCACTAATCGAGTGATTCTTATTTTAAAATCATTGATTATCTCCCTTTCATCCATTTGAATCAATTCAAGATAACGTTTGTGAATTTGTAACCTCAACAGCTTCGCCTTATCAGCCCTTGTACATGCCTTCTCTGAGATTTCCACGCTTGCTTTGACGATTCGCAATCACCAACTTTCTCAAAGTTGTGACCATCCATACATTGATGGATAAAAAACAATGTATTGAAATCTTTTTTCTTCTTTTCCTTATGTGTTGCTCGTTGTGCATCTGTTGCACCTTCGGTAAGAGGATTCACCACGTTCTTGATCACTTCAAGAACATCTTGGTAACCAAACAACATTTTCATTTGTTTGCACCATTTGTCATAATCCTTCGCATCAGGGATGAGAAGGTTTGTAGAGATTCTTTCGTTGGATACATAATTCATGTTGCACACTAGGTGTTTGTGGATCAGAACCAGACTTTTGATGCCAAATGTTAGAACTTGGAATCACAAGATTGGTGAATAATGGAGAAATTAGAGTGTGGAGAGGGAGAGAGAAATTTAGAGAGAGATAATTGAGAGAGAGATAATTGAGGGTGAGAATGTCTCAAAGGCATTATACAAAACATTACAAGATAATTGGGATACAAATTACACAATCAAATAATTGAAAGTACAAAAATGTCGGACCAGTAACCGGTTACTCTAAACCTGTAACCTGTTACAGTTGTTACAAAAATAAATTCAATTAGTGGTTACGATCACGATGCATCTTCAATTTTTTCAGCTCATAAATAAATTTCGTCTAACTGTAACCGGTTTCACCGTCATGCTAAACAATTAAAAAAAACTCTTAACATCTTCTACCATTAGTTAAAAAATCATGAGATATTAGTGCTAATGTTATGTCCTCGAAAATATTTAGTTAAATAGGTTGTAAACTTTTAATAGTGTTTGGTTTTTTTAATCGCAAATTAAGAAGTTAAAAATATTAAGAGTTTTTGTTTAAATAAAAAGGGCCTAAGCCCAAGATTACACACTAACCATATGATAGCTGCCATATGATGTTCCCAATGCTTGCTGTGAACTAAATCCAGCCAAACATTTTTAATCACTTTGCAATCCCTTAGGACATACAGACTAGTTTCTTCCAAATCCTCGCACTCGCTGCAGTTGCTATTACTGATATTTCTTAAAGCCTTGTTTTGTTTTCAACCCTCTTTGATGCATAAACCACACAAACATTCTAACCTGCTCTTGAATGAATGTTACTTTTTTGTTTTCAAAAATTATTTTGTAAATTTATTTTAAAATAAATTTTAAAAAAATAAAAGAAAATATATCTTGTAATTCTACTTTTAAAAATTATTTTAAATTTATATAATATTACAAATTTTTCAAGTGTAATAATTTTTTTAATATTTTTTTCTTTCTAATTTGCAAAACAAAAAATAAAAAAACTAAAATCTCTAAAGTTATTTTATTTTTTAGTTTTTAAATCTCTAAAATAGATAATGATTTTCAAAAGTAATTTTGTAAAGTTAGACTACTTACTAAATTGATTTTTTTTTTTAAATAACCATGTTTTTGAAATAAAATACGATAATAATCAAGATTTCAGAAATTTTCCCAAAATAACCATGTTTTTTAAGGGATGCGCCGGAGGAGTTGGCGCATCCCTTAAAACTTTAAGGCACCCTTAAGGCAGGCGCCCATGGGGTAGGCGCCCCTGTTAAACCCCCCATAAGGGAGGCGCCCCTAGGGTTGGCGCCTTAGCCTCCCCACAAAGGGAGGCGCCCCTAGGGTTGGCGCCTTAGCCTCCCACTAAGGGAGGTGCCCTTAGGATTGGCGCCTCTGGCTTTTTTTTTTTTTTAAATTATAATTATTTATAATATTTTTTTTAATATTTCATATTAATTATTTAATACGTAATAAATAAAAATAAAAATAAAATGACTTCATTAAATATATAATAATTGATTACATTAGAATGACCAAAACCCTAATGACCCGCCCGATTATAACGTCCCCCGGTTCCACATCCCGGTGCGTTAGGTTGTCTCCGAGGTCTCCCACGATTTTCTTGAGGTGTTTGTGGTCTTTGGGTGCTGACCTGATCGAGCGATGGCTGGTTGGAAGGTCCGACAGAGGTTCCGGCGGTATTCGACAGATGTGTCATCATTTGCTCCCAATACCCGGAGGGGCTGTGGCCAACGGCGCTTCCGTAATGGAGTTCGGTGCCCATGTCATCGTAGTTAGGGCGTTGGGGTTGGGTGAATTGGGTGAATTGGGGACGGTATAGTTGCCCAAATTGGGTCATTGAGTCGTTTTGAAAACGAAGCAATGGTTCTTGGGGCGTACTATAGTTAAACAGTGGTTGGGTGTTAAATGGTGGGGGGCTACGATGACGTGACCCATATGAATCATCGGTGCTATAGACGGTTGTGGGTCTCGGGTCTGGTTCTTGGTTTTGTGTTTGGGTGGGTGGTATGAAGGGATTGCGACGTTGGATGGTTCGTTGTTGGGTGGTTGGCATGAACGGGTTGCGATGTTGGGTGTTTGGTTGGTTTGAGTATGTGGTCGGTTGATGTTGTGTGGTTGGTTGTTGGGTTTGGGTGGGTTCACATTGGTGTTGGGTGGTGAATTGATGTGGGACATACGATGACGAAGCAAGTTGGCGCGGATCCATCAAATACCGCGGCTCAGATACGAATTGCTGAGTTGTTACAGACCTAAACCATGCCATATATTGTTGAGTCGGTCTTACACCTTGGATGACTGGTTCGTTCAGGATGTGTTGTCGTCGATTTCTCCATTGACGACACATGTCTTTTGCAAAGTCTCTCCAGTCCGAATAATCCCACTGTGCATCGACCCTTTTTTGATGCCAATTCCCCAAACAGGTGGGAGACTCTGGGATATGTTGTACCATTCCGAACTGCAGTTTGACCCGGTCACTTTGGTGCATTTCAACTGTAGTGAATCAGATAATTGGTGTCTTCGCTGTCCAAACTGCAGCATCGTCATAGTTCACATCATGATCCAGACCCAGATATGGCCTCCATACAAACTGGAAAAAAATAACAAATCGTTAGATGAGAAATAATTTGAGAACTATTTTAAGATTAACTATAGTTTGGTAGGAGTATTACATCATCATGTCCAATGTGATCCAATAGATTTCGATAGACTACAATAGCGTGTTTCAGACACCTATTGTAGTTCATTCCCCTTACTGACCACCTAAGATAAAAAAAAGAAGTGAAAAATATTATTTACTGTTAATTTAAATAATAGATATAATTAACAAAATGGTAAATAGTAAAGTGGTAGACTTACTTGGTTGCAAAGGGGAAGGCGAATGGACGCTCATTTTCTGGGGCGAGCGACGGCATCCTAGACCACCCCCAAGCTTGAAGCAAATAAGCACATGAAAAAAAAAGTACAGGTATTCTTTTTTGCATTTTTACACAATGCACTATATAGATGAGCCAACACAGCTGAACCCCAACTATAAGTGTTTACCTTATTGATGTTGCGTAATAAAGGTAAATACATTATATTCACAGAATTACCTGTACTTTCTGGAAACAAAAAGTTACCAAATAAAATCATAATATAACACCGAGATTTTATTATCTTCTCATACTCAGTTGAATCTTCAGACAGTACTATACTGTTATAATATTGTCTAAGGTATTTTAAATTTATACCTTGCCCCCTTGCTTGACTGGATGTGTCTCCCTCAGGTTCGTCGTCTAACAAAGGGGCACCCAGTAATTCATTGCATATGTCGTTGACATGGTTAACTTTCCCATTGACTGCCTTTCCATCTATACGAAGACCCAACAGCATGTACACGTCCTCAAGTGTGACGGTACACTCACCAATCGGAAGGTGAAATGTGTGGGTCTCGGGTCTCCACCTCTCCAACAAAGCTAGGATGAACTTGTAGTCCACCGAGTACGAAACAATGTTTAGGAGATTTCCAAATCCACATCCTCTAATATATGGTTCTATTAAAGGATCGTGGGGTACATATTCATGTACACGACATCTAAACCGCTTCGGATCCTAATAACAAAAAAACAAAAATACAATTAGTAGAAGAAATACATTCTCAAGAAATATGTACAAGATGTAATCCATAAATAGAAACTAAAAAGAAAGAGATTTGAAAGGTATAACACAAAGAACATATGTATTACAAGTAATCCATAAATAGTAACTAAAAGAGAGAGATAACATACAAATGTCGAGATATTCTCGATTGTGCCTCTGTGTTCATCGCCCATAGTTAACAAAGACATGATTCGATTTTGCAAAGCTTAGGATTGTTAGATGAAAGAAATGTGGTAGAAGGAAAGAGTGTGATGAAGGTGGTTTGATAATGTTGATATGGGAGGGTATTTATAGATGAATAAATGATTAGGTTTAGAAACTATAAAGAATTATGATTGGTTGCATGCAAAGGCATATGAGGTTAAAAAACAAGTGAATGACAAAAGACAAATGAATAACACAAAGTGAATGACAAAAGTAGCATAGCATGGAAGAGAATCTAGTAGGCGCATGTGAAGAAATCACATGCAATAGGAAGAGGAGCCATTATCTTTGGCGCCTACATGTGATTTTTCACATGCAAGGAAGAGGCGCCCGTCCTCTAGGCGCCTTAGTGTAAGGCTTAGGAAGAGGCGCCATTCCTAATGGCGCCTATGCATAATTTAAGGAAGAGGCGCCCAACCCTTTGGCGCCTATGTTTTGCCAAGGGAATGGGCGCCTATGTTCAATCTTAAAGCACAGAGAAAATTAGGACACAGAGATTCTTGATTCCCTCTGTATTGATTCCCTCTGTATTGAGTATTCTTTTCACTCTGCCCTCTTCCCTCTGCAATCTTTTCACTCTTCCCTCTGCGTGGAAGTACAGTCAAGTCTGTTTTCAGTCTTTTCTTTGCGTGCAAGTATAGTCAAGTCTGTACAGACTATTATGAATTTATTAATGCATTGGCCAACTATTTATGTTGTGCGGTTGAACAAGATTTACAAATCATTTAGTTCAATTCCATTGAACACAATGTCTTCCACACAACAATATATGATCAGTGCACATGTTGACGGTGAAATATTTGATCATCAGTTGTTCGGTTTTTGTTTTCGAGACACACAGGTGACTCGTTTTACAATAAATCGGTGATCAAATTTTTCACACCTAAAACAAAGAATAGAAAAGAAGTTGCAGTCCAATAATGTCGGTCAGATCATCTATAAAAATCCAGTTTGTTTTGCAGATAACCAGGTAAAATTTTATCAGAGGAAGATTCGAGATGATGATGATGTTCAACATATATTTGGCAGTCACGAACAATCCGGTTACAACGATATAGAGTTGTATATATTACCACATCAACAACAGGAGTCCCAGTACATTAATCAGTCACAAGTGTTTTGTGAGACTGATGACGAACAAGTTGAGGTGAATGTTCCAGACGATGAAGAAGAGGAACCTGAGATCATCGTTGATTCGATGGTGAACGCTGAAGAGGAAGAGGAGGCAATACCAGTAGGTCATGTATATTGCCCACCCCAACACATGACAAGGTTAAATTTGGGTTCGGATGAACCTTCGGGAGATGTATGGTACAATCCTTACGTGCAAATGCGAGGATCTCTGAAACAAGGAGACACATTTCGCACAAAAGAGGAATGTGTAAAAGCCATAAAAAAATTCCACATGGAACTATCAGCAGATTTCAGAGTTGACAGAACTGACGCATTGAGGTATAAAATTTATTGTCCGAATGAGCACTGTCTTTTTAAGTTGTCAGCTTCGTACAGGAAGAGGAAGGAGTCTTGGGAGATTGGATCAATGGGTCCGGATCACACATGCATCCTGACCAACCCAATGCAGGATCATCGTAAATTAAGCTCCCAACTAATATGCGATGAAATATTGTTTGTCATTGCCGATAATCCGTCTTTAAAGGTGCGTACAATAATCTCGCATATTAGGGCAGAGTACAACTAAACACCATCATATAGGAAGGCATGGATAGCTAGAACAAAAGCTGTTGAAAAAGTGTTTGGCAATTGGGAGGAATCCTACAAACAACTTCCAAAATACATGTTCGCTCTAAAACACTATGCTCCCGGTACAATTTTCAAGATGGAAACATTGCCCGCATATACACCAAATGGTACATGTGCTGTTGGAAATAGAATATTTCACCGTCTACTTTAGGCGTATCAACCGTGTATCACAGGTTTTTCTTTCTGTAAACCAATTATACAAATTGATGGTACATGGTTGTATGGAAAATACAAAGGAACGTTATTGATGGCAGTGGCACAAGATGGGAACAACAATATTTTTCCGATCGCCTTTGCCTTAGTTGAAGGGGAGACAGCTGAGGGATGGAGTTTTTTCCTAAGAAATCTCCGATTGCACGTAGCACCTCAACCTAACTTGTGTTTGATCTCTGATAGACACCCCTCAATCATCAGTGCATATAATAACATTGACAATGGCTGGCAAAATCCTCTTTCGACGCATGTGTTTTGTATTAGACATATTGCTCAGAATTTCATGCGAGAAATCAAAGATAAGACGTTGCGTAAGAAGGTTGTCAATGCTGGTTACGCATTGACAGAACCTTCTTTCAAACACTACCGCGAGGAAATAAGATTGTCGAACGAAGATGCGGTTCGGTGGATCGATAGTATTCCGTTGGAGAAGTGGACTAGGGCATACGACGGCGGACAACGTTGGGGCCACATGACAACAAATCTTGTGGAAGCAATGAACTCTGTCTTCAAAGGAATGCGTAACCTACCAATAACCGCTTTGGTGCAAGCTACATATTTCAGGCTTGGGGCGTTGTTTGAAACCAGACGCTCAAAATGGAGTTCCGTGTTGCAATCTGAACAGTTGTTTAGTGATGCTTCAATGAAATTCATCAGACATGAAGCTGCCAAAGCAAACACACACGTGGTTACGGTATTTGACCGAACAAAAGGTTGGTTTAGTGTTGCCGAGTCCATGGATCACAATGAGGGCATGCCAATGGGACAATACAGAGTTGAATTAGATAGAGGTTGGTGCGACTGCGGAAGGTTCCAAGCCTTCCGTACCCCCTGCTCCCATGTCATAGCGGCGTGCTCAAAGGTTCGAAGAGATCCATCCTACTTGCTATCTGAAGTTTACAAAGTCGCCAGCCTTTCAAATGTTTATAAAATTATTTTTTCAGTAGTGGCAAAAGAGGATTATTGGCCAGAATATCAAGGGGACATCATCTGGCACAACGAAGTTATGCGAAGGAAGAAAAAGGGTCGCCCTAACAGCACCCGAATTCGAACCGAAATGGATACGGCGAACAAAATGGTTAGACTATGTAGTTCATGCCGTCAACCAGGTCACAATCGTAATAACTGTCCTAGTGTTAGAACGAGCACAACCAGATAAATTCAGATGTACGTCTATTGCTATATATGGAAACTTAAATTTATTTCAAAGTACCTCTGTTGCAATATATGGAAAATTAATTTTACTTCATAGTAGACGGCTGTGACGAAAAGACAGTTGTTCATAAAAAATAACACAAACAATTAAAACAACTAGAATACAAAAACTATGCGATTACAACCATCAAAACAATTTTGAACATGTACTGCATCATCCTACGAGCGTCTTGGTCGGTCTTAATATTCACCCATTCACGCACTTCTCCGCTTTGGTTGAACGTGGACACAAGCCATTGTATTCTTCTAATCCGTTCACCCTCTCCAATTTCTCCCTCTAACCAACTATACAACGTCCGATTCAGACGCTCAAACGTATCTGTGTTCCAAAGTCGAACCTGTATCGGAGTCGCAACGGCAGAAAATATTACATCAGCATTTCGTTTTTGAATATATCTAGACATTGTTAAAACAAAGAAAATTAAAAATGGTGGTTGGACTAGACTAGAAGATGAGTTTGAGTGAAAATATAGACTGAGAGATGAATTTGACTGAAAATTTGTATACAAGGTGATCGTATTTATAGAGGCGATAAATCCGACAACAGACACACAAGACACACATAAGGGTCACCTAAAAAAGACACACAGAAAGGGCACCTAAAAAAAACACACACAGGCGCCAACCCTAGGGCGCCAACACACACAGGCGCCAACCCTAAGGGCGCCTCCCTTAGTGGGAGGCTAAGGCGCCAACCCTAGGGGCGCCTCCCTTAGGGACACACATGGGCGCCAACCCTAGGGGCGCCTCCCTTATGGGGGGTTTAACAGGGGCGCCTACCCCATGGGCGCCTGCCTTAAGGGTGCCTTAAAGTTTTAAGGGATGCGCCAACTCCTCCGGTGCATCCCTTAAAAAACATGGTTATTTTGGGAAAATTTTTGAAATCTTGGTTATTATCGTATTTTATTTCAAAAACATGGTTATTTTTAAAAAAAAAATCTACTAAATTTTATTATTTTTAAATTTTAAAAATTTAATGTTTTTTTAATCTCGTCTTTTAATCTTAGGATTGTAATTTTAAAAGGTCAATATGAATTTTTAGCTCTTCAAAAATATATCACGTTAATTCTCTTTGTCAAACTAACGAATTTAATATTCGATTTTTGAATCTTTTTCGTTGTTAATTCCACAAAAAGATTAACGGTACATTTTAAATAGTTAAGGAATTAATATGAATTTTTTAAGTTAAAAAATTAAAGTAAACTTCAAGATTAAAATATAATAAATATTAAATCAATTTAAAAAAAACTTTATAAAATAATTCTATCAAATTGAGAGTAAAAATACTCTAATTATTTTCTAGAGGACTTGTGCTTTTACCATTTATGTGGTGAAAATAACCATAGTACTCTTTCTCTTATTGAGAAGTTCTTTAATTTCGAATTTCTCAAAGAGATTTTATTTTTTTTGTTCATTTCAAAGAATTCATAGTTTTAGCAGTTGAGTTGATACCATTTTGAGAAAATTAAAATATTTTGATATTGAAAAATATATTTTGTAAAAAATTAATTTTTTGGAAAATATAAATTAGAAAAAAATTTAGATAAGAAAGTTCAGGAACATAAATGAAGGTTTTCATGGGAGATTATTAAAGGGAGACTTTCGTGCTATCTCTCTTTTAAAAATGTTATGTAAAGTTTTTGCACACCAACTAAAAAACATAATAAAATTGTAAAAATAATAATATGTTACACTTACCAAACTATCATTGTTATTATTGGTGTCTTATTTTTTATAAAAAAATAATTTATAAATATCAATAATTTATTTATATTAATATATAATTATAAATAAATTTTCTATCAAGAATTAAAATCTAGATCAACAGTTTATATCTATTTAAATCAACTAATATATCTCACCAATCTTTATTGATAACCTTTTCAACAAATTTGAATATAATACTTTGAAAATAGTACCTAAAGAATAATTATAAAAACAAAATTGATTAAATTTTATAAGATTAGAATAACATTTACATTTTAAATCACATTTTACTGTCACTCATTTTGAAATCCAGTTACAAAATATTAAGGAAAATATGCATTGGAAGAACAAATAAGTAGTAGTTTCTTCATGATGGTGACACACAGAGCATTGAAAAGGAAATATGATGTCTCTTTTGTGAATATTATCTTCAGTTGGCATGGCATTACGCAAACTCTAGAAAGGATAAGAGATTTCGAAGAAGGGATAAAAGGGTGCCATGTCATCTTACTCTAGTGAGTATTGTTGGAATGTCCATGGCATAAAGTGTGTGCAGACTTCAAAGATAGAGTACCATTTTCAAAATGTTTTGAAACTCTAGCATCAACTTTTTCGTGAAGAGGTATAATGCATTTTCTTATGTGGTTAATCATGCCAGCTAAGGCCAAGAGGGGATTGTAAGGCAATGACCAGTTTTTGTTCACATTGAAATTAGAGACCTTCAGTAGTAAATGATAATGAAATGTGGAGGGTATATTGTACCTAGAAGACACATGAGGACCACAACACACATCAACCCGAAAATTAAAATCCTTACGATTTCCAATTAAAATCCTTACCTAGAAGACACATGCTACTACAAATGGAAGAACTGGTGTTGTTTATAATAGCTCTACGATTTCTCAAAACTCTGGCTCTAAGAACCTCAGACCAGCTACTAACATTATTTTAGAAGTCCTAACATTGCTTTAGATTAGTATTCTTATATAGAGTTCTAAGGGATCTCAAGCCAACACCACCCTCCTTGAAAGTTTTGCAGCACTTATGCTAAGCCATGTAATGAATTTTATCTTATCCACATCCCACTCCACAAGAAGTTCATGAGCCATTTTTCAATATCTTTGAGAAGCTTGATAGGCTAATCATAGATCTGAATGGAATGGAATGGAAGAGCATGTTATAAGCCATAGATTTAACAAGTTACAGTCTTCCTTCCATGGATAAGAGTGAAACATTCCAAGTAGTAAAGTTAGTTTTTATCTTGTCAGCTATATGTTGAAAATACTTAATTTTTGGTTGACATATGAAAATTGGCACCCCAAGATAGATGTAAGGTGGTTGAGCAATAGTGAAGCCAAGAATAGAGGCTAATAAGTTATGTATGTTCTGGTTCATTTCTCATGCATAAATGAGAGACTTCGAAGGATTCAAAGTTTCCCTGAACATGCAACATATCTCTTGAGATGCTTGTTTATGGCCTTTATAGGTTTAACATCACCTTTGCAAAAAATTGTAATGTCATCGGCAAAAAGAGTGGGGGAAGGAACTTGACAATTTCTAGCACATGTCTTCAACTTGATATCTCCTAAAGCAACCAAATTGGGAATGCTCTTACTCAGAACTTGCTCAGCTAAACAAAAAAGAAGAGGAGATAAGGGGTCACCCTACCTCGCCCCATTCTTACAAGTGAAGTAACTCACTTGCTTACCATTGATGCCATCAGAAAGATAGGAAAAGTGGATAATAGTATCAATCCACTTACAAAATTTAGGGTCAAAATCAAATTTCTCAAGGGACTCTAAGGAGGAAGGGCTAATGGAGAGTGTCAAAGACCTTATAAATATCAATTTTTAGAGCCACATTACCAGCATAGGTCTTCTTGTTTAGTAAGTTTGTAGCTTCAGAGGCAAGATATATGAAATCACTAATTTTTATACCATGGATGGAACTATTTTGCTCCTTAGAGATTATCTTGGCAAGCAAGTAAGCCAGTCTGTCAGCAAGAATCTTATTAAGGACCTTATGTTTAAAGTTGGCAAGAGAAATTGGTCTATATTGATCCATAGTGCTTGCACCTTTAATTTTAGGGATGAGCACTATGGTTATGGAATTGTGATGAGGCATAAGCTAATCATCTTTCAAAATTCGAGTCATAACCTTAGTAACATCATGACCAATGATGTCCCAATATTCTTGGAAGAAAACTGCTCCAAAGCCATAAGGGCCAGGAGAACTATCTCTTTTAAGGTTCATAACTGCTTCTTTAATTTCCATATTTATGCGAATGAGAGTCAGGACCCTATTTGAATGCTCAGAGACAAAGTTAGGGATAATCACCTCCACTAGCCCATTATCCTGTAAAACATAAATTTTGTTAAAAAATATTTGTGTATTGATTGAGAATATGATTTTCAATAGTGTTCATCTCAATTGTAACGATGTCATTAATGGTCAAAGAATATTTCAGATTAGTAGCCCTTTTGATAGAAGCATATTTGTGGAAAAACTTATTATTCCTCTCACCATTGATACACTAGCTGATTTTAGCCATCTCCCTCCAAAAAGCTTCTTCAATATTAAGGACTACATCCAATTTGAGTTGAGCTTCCTTTTATTGCAACTGAAGATAATTAGAGTTGCCCTGAATAGCAACAGAAGATTGGATATTATACAGATTATCCTCAGCTTTCTTCATATTTTCCTACACATTAGCAAAGCAACTTTTGTTCCACTTTGTAAGTTTTGCCTTTAAAATCTTTAACTTCTTGTCCATGATGAGCATTGGGCATCCAATAATGTTGGTGCTCCAGGCCTGAGAGATGATATCCTTACAGTCTTTGTGTATGATCCACATGTGCATGAACTTGATCTGAGAGATATACTTGATGTCCTTAAACATGAAGCTCAAAAGGAGAGGTAATGATAAGATTTATTCCTAATAAGGGTATGAAAGGAGGTTGAGGAATAGGTTTCAATATAGTTGTGAAGTCACAAATGCCTATATCTATCCTCTTTTCAGTAAGGGCATTTCCTCTTCTACCATTAGCTCATGTGAACTGATTACCAATGGTTGGAAAGTGAATTTGATGCTTAGAGTCAGACCAAAGAAGAAAGTCATTCATCGGAATCAGGGCAGGAGTCTTGGCACCTTGATATTTATCAACTTCAATAATTTCATTGAAGCCACCAATGAAACACCAAGGAATATTAGGAATGCAGGGGGTTAACTTGCTCCACAAATCTCTTCTAATGATGTAGTTGGTGGAAGCATAATCACCATAAAAGCCAAAAGAATTGTTATTATTTTCAATAGTGAATGCAATGTGTTGGTCATCCTTTAGAAAAATAGTTGGATTGAGGTCAACTTTACAAAGACACCACAAACTAGGCATGAGGCTCTGCCTATCATTCATAGGAAAAAATTTCAGATACAAATTTTTTAGTCATTTCTTAGGGAAACTACTAAACTCCACCCATAGTTCAACAAGCATCACCACATCAAGTTTATTGACAAAAATAAGCCTTTTGAGGGCTAGTTTGGAAGACGTATTGGAAATACCTCTTAGATTCCAATAAATGCACTTCATAATGATGGAAAGACTAGGGTTGAATCTAGTTATGGATTTGTTCTTAGCTTTTCTTGTTTTAGTTTTTTAGGAAACCAACTTTAAAGCCTTTATTGTCTTGTTCCTCTTTATGCTCAACCATGTTGCCCTAGGAATATTTTAAAAATTCTTGAACTTTAAGTTGATCCTCTTCTAGTTGTGTTTCCTTAACTCTCTCCTCTTTGTGAGAGGCGTTCACAAAGGTATCTAGAGGAATAAAGTGGAAAAATATTTTAATAAATTTTTTGATATGTTTTAATAAAAGGTATCTATAGGAATAAATTGAAAAATATAATGGAATGAGTTAGTTAAATATTAAAATAAATGATGTTTCATTTCATTCCATTTGATACCTACATGTTCATAGTGGTAAAATATGTTAGATCGAATGATAAACACTTATAGTCTAACATATGTCGAATTCAAGTTGGATCACTTTTAATTTTTAAAATAAAAAAAGGATTATTATAATTTATTTAACAAGAAATTCAGATTAAAACTAATAAGGGAGTTGGACTAAATCTCAAGTCAGCAGAACCACCATCTACAAAACATAAATCTATAAGATAAGCACCACAACCACAAAACAATCCTAAAATCAAACTAAGACATTGAATATGCTATTGGTTAAGATAAAGGATATTGATAAAGTAGACAAGTTCATCAATGATCTACCTAGAAACCAATTCCAAACCTTAAAAATGCTATTTTTCTCCACCTTTTTAACGTTTGTTGAAGAACCCGGAAAAATAATATCATTATACACAATCTAAATAGTCCAAAAAAATGAATGTCAAATAATGTCAATTCCACCTATAATCTTTATAACCTAACGAGATTAAAAAAAACCCAAAAAGAAGTCTATGATACTTAGGGAGAATCACCAACCACAGTGATAAACAAATGAGAGTTTGACTCTATTACACCCCCCCCCCCTCCCCCGATAAAGGACTCAACTAACCCAGGTAAATGGAAGATTCAAATTCTTAATCGGATGAGAAATAACAGAAGAATTTTAAGATCAAGTTGGACTTAGTAAGAAAAGGAAGTGGTGAAGATGCCATCTCTTGCATAATACCAAGTTCACATATCTCAATCCTGAGTGAGAATTAAGCATTGGGTGACAAGTAGGAGATCGAATATCAAATTTTGTTCATTGATGAAAAATGATCTCATCCACCATAAATCTCAAGCAAGTTTCTCATCCTCACAACAACCTATTTCTCCCACAACCCCCTATAGACGCTCATAAATGGTAAAAAAAATCTAGGAAAATTAATCTTCAAGGGAAAATTCTCAACCTAGGGGTCTGCCTAGAAAGAGGTGTGCAAATCCATTCTTATTTTCTTAATAGTCTCATCCACAAACAAATAAGAAGGGTCACCTTCTTTTGACCAAAAAGAGACATTTCTTTTCACCCAACAAACACAAAATGAAAACCCGAAAACCTACTCCTCGCTTCATGGAAGATACAATTCACTAGTTAAAATAATATATTTTATGACAAAACTTTCACCTCACCCAACAAAAAACCTAGGTCTAATGCCAAGGCGTACCATATTTTATTTATAAAAAAATACCACATATTTCAGGACATGCTTCGAATCCAAGCAACAACAGTTTATGTTTTTATTTCTTTAAAAGTAGTGTCTTTCTTTTCATTTTATTTTTTATTTTTAAATTAATGATCCATTTCTTCGGTTATCTTTAATAATTGAGGGATTAGGTAATCAGGTTTTACTATAAAAGCATTTGTAAATAAGATTTTACCATACACCTAACTTATATGTAGACACTTCAAACTTGTACACATCATACTTTGGGGTGAATTGCAAGAAAAAAATCTTCGATATTGTTCTTCTATCTTGAACAAAACATTTTTTCTGCTCTTACAATCCATCCCAACATAATGATGTTGTAAATTACAAGCACATGTATCTTGTTCTGTTTCTTGTGAAATTGTTTGCAATGAAAATATTGCTCAAGATAATAAAATCTTTGAACAGATTTTTAGGATGTATTTTTGTTCTCCAATAATCTATTGTCAAATCTGGATTTGTTGAAAAAATTATTTTAATATTCTGTGAAAATAATGTAATTTAAAAAAGAAAAGCTTATTCCCCTAGGTTTTTTTACACAAATCGAGAGGTATGTGACGTTTAGGATGAAACATATTTTATTGTATTTTTTATTTAAGAAGAAACACATCTTACCTCGATTTTGAGTAATAATCAAGGGAAAATATAAGAGTGTTTATTGAGTTTCTCTACCATCCTTAAACAAATCTTTGTCGTCCATTTAATGAGTATCAATGGTCAAGACATTATCATAAGTGATCAGTGTGAAGTCTTAAAGACATTATAAAAGCATTCTGAATATTAAAATTTGATAACGAAACATTTTACATGAAAACTTTGAAACTTAAAGAAGCGTTTATTTTATTTGTGAAAAGTTCTCTAGGATGGATTGCAAGAGCATAAATTATTTGACTTCAAGATTTGCGTTCTTAAATAACCATATAACAAAATAATTATTTTATTTATCTAACATTTTTTTTTATATCAGAAACAAATGAATGCAAAAGTCATAGAGAATATATTGCATCCAACATTTGATCTTCCCCAAGATCAATGAAACGAGAATCCGCAACATTTTTTCTTCCCCGAAATAGTCAACATTTGTTCTTCACCGACAACGATGACGATGAATCAGATTCAATTTTTTTTTTATATTTTACTTTAATATTATGTGTAAACAATGTAATATTTTGTGTAACAAATGTAGTTTGTAAATAAATAAATTTATTAATATTCTAGGTAAATAATGTTATGAGTATTTGAATTTTTTTTTTATCTTTACCCTCGATTTTGACCATAAACCGAGAGATGTGTGGTGCTAGTTTTGAAAATAAAATAAAAACTATTGTTGGGGAATGAACCAATTATCATTTCAATTATCCCCTTTATTATTCTAAAATAGAGGGGTATAAGGAAGAGTTTTCATGACGCCCTTCGTTACTTCGCCTCTGTAATTGAGATTAAATCAACTTTACATCCAAAAAAATATGTATTTTTATAAAAGTGCTAACTACAAGAATATCACAGTAAAGTCATAGACACTCGATATCAATTGCACTTCTATTTGGCCAAGGACCAAATTAACTATCCCTAATCCCTAACCACCTCTTAAATTTGCAATCATTTCCCAAATTTAATATTTTTACTACATCAATCTTATATCTTATAAAACCTAAATTTACCAAAAAAAAAATATTTTCATTCTAACCACTAATTTATTATTGTATGATTTAAGTAATTTCATCTCCATAATTGAAAATTTGAAGTTTATCCTTCCTCTGATGTGAAAATTACATGAGGTTTTCATTCAATGATATTCATTTAATCAGGACTGCATGCAAATATGCAACTGAGTCAACAATAGTTAACTTATCTATTATATCATGAGACTAGTAATTGTCCAGTCACATTGGGTGGGTGCATGGATAAAGGTTAAGATAATGGTCAACATTAAACAAATTTAATAAAAGTTTGAACATGATGAATTAGACTAATAATATTCTCTTTATCATAGTCTTTTCAATTCAACTTTTAATTAATTGAAATTCAAATATATCATATTAAATCTATTTATGCGAGGTTTGTATAGTTCAAAAAAACTTATTTAAATTTTAATAACAAAATATGCAGATAAACATGAGCCCAACATTTTCATACTGAAATGGCTGCACGTATTTTAAAGTGATCGATGCCACGTTATATGCAGATCTATAGTCAATCAAGTGGGAGTATAAATCAATTAAATAAAAATAATAATTTATAGGCCTATTTGAGAATTTTTTATTGAATTTACATATTAAAAGGAATTACATCGTTGTCCCAAACTTATATATTTGGTGAGTACATTACCAATAGTTTTTTTGTGACTAGAGGAAAAGATTATGCATCTGTTCATATATATATATATATATTATACGTTTCTTTCTGTGCTTATAAACAAATATAGATGGTAATTTTGGCTTACTTGGGTGAAAAGAGCCAAGTTGAACTCATCCACTACTTTCTAAAGCAAATATAACACTTTTATTTTTAAAAACAAACTTAAACATTGGCCCATTACAAAGAAAGAGGGAGATTTCAACCAGCATTTGACTTCGAGTCATAAACAAGTTACTGTTAAACAACAAAAGTTTCAAAAATATTGAGTTTTATTTTTTTGATGAAAACAATATTAGATTAATGTTATAATATCTCAGCACCAACTCTGAATTATTAAGATTTTTTTTTTTTTAGAATCAGAATGAAAAAAAAAATCAATTAAATTGGCACAAATAACCTGTCAACTACAATATAGAAAAATATATTTAAAAAGAAAAAGAAATATAGGTTACAGTAACATAAAGTGAAGTACTTCACTTTTTACGTCAAGAAAAAATAGTTTTTAATTTCAACTTTTAATATTAGCCACGATAAATAAGGGATCAATTTTATTTTTTTAAATATTAATTTTTTATATTCTACAATAAATAATATCTTTAATTATAAAATTTTCTTCTTTGACAATAGATAATTGAGAATAATTTTTTAATATGTCATGTTTTAGTATTTTTTTAAATATAATCTATTCCTTTGATTGTATTAGAAAATCGAAAAAAAACACTAACTCATGAACATGATGTAGTTCTTGACGATTGCATTTTTTGTTTTTATTTCTTTTTAATGATATGTTTTATTTTACAATGATGTCTTCCTTCATATTATATTTTTAAATAAAAAATAAGCCGCTTTTAACCACGTAAAATGTTAAATTTTTTCTAGATCGTAATTTCTAATTGAGGTGAAATAGTTTATATATATATATATATATATATATATATATATATATATATATATATATATATATATATATATATATATATATATATATATATATATATATATATATATTTATTTATTTATTTATTTACTTATTTGTAGTTCTCTTCAATTTCACTTGCCTAAAGCAACACATCCAGAATCCTAACGAAGTTTATCATCTTCATTAACAACGAGAGTTTTAAACATATAAAATTCTCAACTCGTTTGCCACCATATCGTAATTCCATATCCATATATTCTACACCTTGTAAAAAAAGCAAGGAAATACAAAGATGATAAGTGTTTGGGCCCACGTTCGGTACTGCAACAAGGAAAAACCAAAATCATATCTTTGAATTCTTCTTCACATATTCAGTACGTGAAACATCACTACTCATGTTACATTAATATTGTTGTTGTTGAGACCCTAAACCTTAGAGTTTTAATATTGTTGTTGTTGTTTAGACTGAGATTGAATGTTAGATGTTTTTGTTATTGTTGACATAAGTACGTAATAGGTTTATTGTTCTTGCTGTTGTAGTTTTGTTGAGATGAAGATTGTTGTTTTTGAGTTGTTGTTAAATATTGTTGTTATTTAGACTGAGATTAAATGTTATATGTTGTTGTTTTTGCTTAAATAAGCACGTAATATGTTTATTGTTGACATTGTTGTAGTTTTGTTGAGATTTGAGATTGTTGTTTTGTTGTTTAGTTTTTTTTTATGTTATTGCAAAGTTTTGAAAGCTATATGTTGTCGTTATTGAGATAAAGATATCATTTTTGTGATTATTTGTGTAGCTCTCATCTTATTTCTTCGAACACGTCATGAGGATATTTGAACGAAATTCTAAGCATTAAAGAATGAGAGCTGAATAATGAGTTATAGGTTGCTCAAAAATCATTAATTAATGTAAGTTGTTCTTCAAATATAACATAATATTTTATATAGTTATTTTCTAAATAAATTTGAAAGGTTATATGTTCAATTAGGGTTTGGTGAAATAGCAACCCATAATAGATATATGTACTAGTCAAAAAGTATATGTGTACATGCTACCCCTGCAAGGACAGAGGCACCCAGAGGCCTTAGTAAATATATTATGTAATATGGTGGTAAGAGCTTATCCACGACGGTGAGAAGTCCTGTATGATGGTGTTGATGATGGTTTAGAGGGCCAACTAACGTGAGATGAGAGACTCTGTGTATTTAGATGATGCTTAGTTATAAACGTAGGAATTAAGACCGTCCCCCTCCCGCTGCAAGGAGGTATTTATAAGGGATTTGGGCCTAGGGATTCCTTGGAAAAGGTTACCTACCTCTCAATCAATGATGGACAGTTGAATCTCTATTTACAATGCAGTCGTAAGTCAGTTGTTGACTCTAACTTCTCTCTTCCCCAGAAACGTCTCATCCCACGATTTCCATGACTAGGCGAGAGGAAAGCATTGGGCGAGGTTTCCATGTTGATCCCGCCTGAGGAAGCCCTAACTCCCTCATGTGAAAGTTTAAATAGCCTGAGAAATTTAAGTCTCTCAGGCGAGGTTATTTACAGCCTGGCGATGAGACTATAATTCCCTCAAATGATGTGTTAGATAACTTATTTGTATTGCCCTGAGAGGCGGAAAAGATCTTCTCCATTAAGTCCAATATAGGAAAAATTTCCTCAGAAGGTGACAAGGATATTTGCTGTGAATCCCAACCTAAAAAACATTACCTCAATGGGCGACAATGATCTTCAGCATGAAGCTCAACATAAAAAACATTGCCTCAAGGGACAGAAAGGATATTTTCCATGAAGTCTAGCATAAATAACATTGTCTCAAGGGGATCAAGGATTTCTGCTATAAAGTCCAGTGTAAAAAGTATTGCCTAAAGGAGTAGTAAGGATCTTCGCTATGAAGTCCAACATACAAATTATTTAGAAAAATGTTCTCGTTGATCATAAACGCTCAAGAAAACTTTCACAGATACATAATTGTGGTGTCTAGAAAAGACTTTGGCATCATCGAGCTTCTTTTTTAGTCCATTCAGATACATAACAGATACAAACTTTGTGGCCCGCGTGTGTATAACAGATACAAACTTTGTCAGCACTCCCAAATCTCTACAAAAGTCAATGACCATAACACTAGAAAAATGGGTTCCATTATCAGAGAAGATTGCTCAAAGAAGTTCAAACCTGTACATAATTTTCTACCAATAGAAACACTGACTTCTCTCATTTATGATTTTAGCAACAACTTCCGCTTATATCCATTTGGTGAAGTAATTAATTTCCACTATCAAGAATTTCAGTTGGCCTGACGCCAAGGGGAACGGCCTCATGATGTCCATACCCTACTAGTAAAAAGGAAAAGACAAAGTCGTTGACTGAAGAAGTTGAGTTGGGGCATGGTGAAGGTCAGCAAATCTCTGGCATTGGTCGCACTTCTTGACGAAGGCGATGCTACTCTTCATCAAAGTATGCCAATAATACTCTGCTCTTAAGAACTTATGGGCAAGGGATTTTCCACCTATGTGACTAATGCGGGTCCATTTATGTACTTTTGTAGGTACCAGGGAAGTTTCATGCTCACTTAGGCACCGTAGAATGGGTGAAGTGACATAAGTTATGCATGCTTATCTATACATTCCTGCACATACTAGTGATGTAAGTTGTGAGTGTTCAACACCACGCTCATGGAAAAATAAATGTGTGACTATTAAGTCAAAACAACGTGGACTATAAAAGACAATAATTAGTTGAAAAAGGGGGCACATTTGATTTAGAGAAATCCATGTATTTTATCATTAGCAATTTTTTTTAGAGTATTCTTGGTATTCTTCTAAGGCATTATATTGAGTAGCTCATATGTTGTAACTATCTTGTATTTGCATACGTGAACAATGTGGTATATGATTTTTATGTGGTTGTGATAGTTATTGGTTATCCACTTTTAAGTTGTATATCTCTTTGGATGTTATATATAGGGCTAGGGGTGAGTGTGCTTTCATATGACATTTTTGAGTTATTTTATCTGATTCTTTAACTAATGTGAATGATATGGAAGAAAAAAAATATTTTTTCCCTTAAAATAATATCTTGACATGTATGTGGCCAACTCTTGTCCTTTCTTAGGTCATCTTAAAAACAATATCATCCGCCTAAATCAATAATTGTTTGAGAGTTTTTGACATTGTTCTTTTGATGGAGTGTTCTTGATATTTTTTAAGGACTCTATTTCTGTTGACGATGGGTTATATGGATTAAGATTTAGCTTGTACTAGGGGCTAGAGTTTTATTGCTTTGCTTTTTTCTCACTTTTGTTTCTTATTTATTGACTGATTATCAAACATGTATGATATTTTTCTTTTGCCTATTTAAATGTTTATATTTTTTGTATTTAGTAGGATCAACTTCGTATAATTGATACTATCTTTATTCCTTTGTATTAGAGACAATTCATCTTTTGGATTTATTGAATAATCAATATATCTAGTCTATAAATCGACCAAATACATTTATTATTCAATAAATCTAAAAAAATAAGTTGTTTCTTATATAAATGAACAGATGTAGTATTACTTGATATATATATATATATATATATATATATATATATATATATATATATATATATATATATATATATATATATATATATATATATATATATAATATATATTATATATATATATATATATATATATATATATATATATATATATATATATATATATATAATATATATATATATATATATATATATATATATATATATATAGAGAGAGAGAGAGAGAGAGAGAGAGAGAGAGAGAGAGAGAGAGAGAGAGAGAGAGAGAGAGAGAGAGAGAGAGAGAGAGAGAGAGAGAGAGAGAGAGAGAGAGAGAGAGAGAGAGAGAGAGAGAGAGAGAGAGAGAGGAGAGAGAGAGAGAGAGAGAGAGAGAGAGAGAGGAGAGAGAGAGAGAGAGAGAGAGAGAGAGATTTCAATCCAATAGTAAACTTTGTTATATGGACATAGGATGAATGATTATCAAAAGTGTCGTATTATTAAGTTTAATATATTGATATTATATATATATATATATATATATTATATATATATATATATATATATATATATATATATATATATATATATATATATATATATATATATATATATATATCAACTACAACTTGCAGAAAGAAGCTCTAGGTCAAGCAAAGCCACTTGCTAGCATTTTCATCATGGTATGTAGCTACCCAATCATTCAAAGACCAATTAATTAACACCACACAAATCATTTATTCGTCATAGTTTCAAAATGACGGAAACCTACCTAGTTTACAAGCTTTGAAATTAAACAATACTAATAGTGTATGGTCCTTATATAATTAGGAAATTAAACAATACTAATAGTGTATGGTCCTTATATAATTAGGAAATTAAACAATACTAATAGTGTATGGTCCTTATATAATTAGGAAATTAAACAATACTAATGTATGGTCCTTATATAATTAGGTGATCATGATTAGAGAGCACATATTCTTACTATAGTATTAAAGTAAAGAGGGACAACACGATCAATTTAAGCAGACCAAAATTGTTTTTTATTTTTATTTTTTTAACAGAGTGATACTCTATCAGAGCATTTATAATCATTAATAATAATAATAATAATAATAATAATAATAATAATAATAATAATAATAATAATAATAATAATAATAATAATAATAATAATAATAATTATTATTATTATTATTATTAATTATTTTTAATTTTGAGGATTTTTTTAATAAAATATTTAGATGAATTGAGTTCAAGAACTCACTAAAATTATTGTAGATTTCAAGAATCAAATAATACTTTAATTCAGATGTACTAATATACTACAAATCAAAATGATTTTTATATCGACAATGAGAGTTAGATTATTTGTGAAAAAAATGTAATTCAAGATATTATAGTCGGTTATCGGATACATGTTTAGTGTAACCAGCTACCATCCTCTAGAATTTAGTATTTTTGAAGTCAGTAGCATCTTGTAATCGGTTATAAGTTTGGTTTAATCGGTTATATGGTTAGAAAATTTTGTTTTTCTTTTAATTGGCTAGTTGTGCATTTGTGTATTGTTGTATATATATTCCATGTTGAATTGTTAATGTTGGACCACCATTTTCACCAAATTCGGTCACTATCTCCATTATCTCTTATTCATCATTTTACCCTGTAATTGAGGTTTTGACCCAACATTTGGATCAAGTGTTTATTTTTTATTTTTTTGGTTTTCACCACCAGTATCTGGTCCACTAGACCGACTAATCTAGTTTAGGGGTCAGTTATGACATCAAGTGATTTCAACCCCCTCCCGATCGTAGTCGCGGGGATCGAACATTGGTCCTCTCTACCAAGTCCAACACCAATCACCATTGGACCATCTAATGATTGGTAGAGTCTGGTTCTTTTATCGAACGCTTAGTGTGAAAAGATGATTTCCATCTCCAACGAACGTATCCCTGCATATATTCTAATTATGGATGCGAAAAGTTATGACAAGTGGTGCAAATAGATAAAGGTGATGTTTGGTTATCAAGATATTCTTGAAGTGATAATGAATGACGTTAATCTAATTGTATAAGGTGGAACTACTGCACAAAGAACTGTACACAAAGAAGATAAGACAAAAGATTTCAAAGCTTTATATCTCATTTATCAATGTGTTGATGCTGATAACTTTGAGAAGGTTGATGATTGCACATCCTCAAAGGATGCTTGGGAAATCTTGGAGAAAAGTTATGCATAAGATAATAAGGAAAAGGTGGTGAGGTTATAAACTTACAAGAGGCAGCTGGAACTAATTCATATGGAAGATAAGGAAACCATAATAAATTTACTACAAGAATCACAAGATTAGTGAATCAAGTGACACATGTTAAGAGACAATCATAGAGAAATATGTCGTTGGTAAAATCTTAAGATCTTTAACATAAGATTCAGTAACGTAGTGGTTACAATTGAAGAGTCAATGGATATTTCAACCATGAGCAACGAAGAGTTGCAAAGTCCTCTTGTGGCTCGTGAGCAGAGAATGGAAGAGAGTAATGTTGACAAAGTAAAGACTGAAATTGCTTTGCAGGATCGTTTGGTTGGAAAAGATAAGAAGGTGAAGGGAAAATGGTCCATGAATATAGGTAGAGGGAAACTATCACAACAGTGGTGGAAGGGACTCCCAAAATTTCAAAAATTAAACATTTCAAAAGGGTGAAAGAAGTTGCAACAGAGGTGGTGGATCAAATAATTACAATGGTGGAAATAATAGAGGAAAAGGATGGAGAATGAAGGATGATAAGAGCAATGTCTAACGCTACAATTGTCAAAAGCTTAGACATTTTGCTTCTGAATGTAACTCCAACAAGAATAATCCACAAGAAGCTTAAGCAAAGTTTGCAAGGCAAGAAGATGATGAAAGCACATTATTGATGTTGATAGCTGAAGCAAAAATTTGCATGGGAAAATGCAACTGCAATTGGTTACCAGCATAGTGTAATCGATTACCATCAGTTGAAAATGTGATGGTTACTATGCGAGAGGATGCATAATGCAACGATCAATGGTAACTTGACTCCGGGTGTTCAACTCACATGACGGGAAGGAAGGATTGGTTTGTAAAAATCAATCAAGCATTGAAAAACAAGTTGAAATTCACGGATGACAACACACTAACAACACATGGGATTGGTGATGTATCAATCAAGATGAATAATGGTGAGTATTCTTTAATTAAATATGTGATTTATATTCTTGGAATCAAGTGTAATCTTTTAAACCTTGGTCCATTGCTTGAAAGGAATTACAAGATTCACATGGAAAACAAAGTGCTGAAAGTTATGGATTCAAATGGAAGGTTGATCCTAAAGGCCCATATTGCTCAAAACAGAACTTTCAATGTTGAATTAAAATTAATTGAGCATAAGTGTCTTCCAACAACTACTTGTAGGGAATACTGGATATGGAATTATAGGCTTGGGCATTTGAATTTCAAGGATCTCAAAGTTATTCAGAAAAATAACAAAGTTATGGGACTATCGTTGATCAATAAACCATAGACAACAAATACAACATATCAAGTCATAGAATGCTTCAGAAATGTACCATACATGTACCATACATGTACCATAATGGTGTGTCCATAATGAAATAAGGATGAAGCTAAAGTTAGAGCAGAAAACTTAACATCCCTACCTACAAGTCAGAACAAGAACAAAGTTCATGAAAGAAGCTATTGAAACAAATTTTGTAAAAAAAAAAACTATAGAGAAAATGAACCTGTACATACCCATTGGTTAAGATGTGATGTTATGGTTTTGTTTTGGGGTTTCCATATGAGAGAGACGAGTGACAGAGTTGTTAGAGTTTTGTTTGGAGAGAGACGAATGAAATAATTGTTAGGGTTTTGTTTTGAGAGAGACGGCTGTTATATACTGAAGTGAGAGATGATTTCGCTTATATATAAATAAGCATCACTTTTCATCATGGTTGGTAATAAAAACTGTGGTTATATACATTGTCAATCACATTTTTATCACGATAAATGGCTAATTATTGATGTTGGGATTCAAACATTTAACTCCGTGTACCTTTCACTATGGTTGCTACATTTGACCGTTGTGACATGTCCTTTAGTAAATACAAAAAAAAAGCGCCCATAAATAAACTATTACCACAGTTGACACTATGAGTATTATAAAATTGGTACTACGAATGGTCTATTTTGTAGTAGTGAAATTAGTTTAGGCTGAATGAAAAAGGTTTTCAAGGTTTCGGTAGCATTATAAAAATTCCCAAATTTTATCGAAGAAAAATCGGATACTATAGCAAAAAGCAGGGTACTATAGCAAATTAGGGCACTGTAGAAAAATCGGACACTGTAGTAGAACCGTGTTGGGATTCACCAAAAATTGTATCAGGGGCTATCTCAAAAAAAACGGCGGCAACGGTAGTCGGAGTTAGGGTAGGACTTCGGTCTAGTGATGTTTTGACTTTGGTCTGACGATATTTTGACTTCGGTCTGGCGATATTTGATTTCGGTCTGGCGATTTACGACTTCGGCCTGATATTGTAGGATTCTCGGGAATATAACTTTGAAATTCAGTGATGACACCACATGCATGGGAGTAGAGGAGACGAGCATTGCATATGCATTATTATGTATATGATGATTATGTGTGTTGTGCTTGAGTAAATGCATACTATAAACTATCTTTAATGTTATTATGCCATTGATATTTATTGAATGTGTTCTCACCCATTTTATGTTTCTTTGTGTTATTTGTGTGGATGTAGTCAAATGACTCTCAAGCTCAGACAGAGGAGTAGTAGCTCGACTATATCATATAGATAGTCGTTTATTTGTCATTTTTATCTTCACCGAATTTATGTTGGATGTTAGTTTGATTCTACACTATGATATTGTAACATCTGGATGAGAACCTTATTTGTTTTGTTTTAATAGTCCTTTTGGTTGTATGTGTCGAATTATGATGGTTTATATATTATGTTTGGTTTGAGTTTATCATTAATTTAATAATGAAATAACTATGACATTTTTTTGCACCCTTCGTGTTCTTTCATAATTGCAATTTTTCTTCATTTAATTTTTTTTTGGGAATTTAGGGTGTTACAAATGCTATCCAAACACACACAAAATTAACACATTATGAAACATAACAAATGAGTTATGTACTACAAAGATGATATTTTCCCACATGATAAATACTTCAATTTATTTATAAATTTTTTAAATTTTCTTTTAAGTTCTTCTAATTTTTTTAATTTAATACTTTTTTCAATCGATAAATAAACAATTCACTCAATATGTATTTATATAATGTGGCTCTTAAATAAAATTTATTAATTTTAATATTTATTATTATTATTATTATTATTATTATTATTATTATTGTCGGTTCATGGCATAAGATAGTAAAACAAAAAATAATTAAATATTTTTTACAACCAAAATTATATTTTATATTATATAAAAGTACTATATATTAAATTTTATGGTGTTTGTTGGGTCTATATATTATTGTTATGGTTAATAATAATTGATTAAATAATTATAAAAAATTGTGTAACACTTATTGTACTCCAATTATTTTTCTTTGCATAATATTTTGGCTATTCTCTCTCTAAATTAAATTCAAATAATAAATTAAAGTACCAACGTTTCCTATTATGATCAATAAAAAAATGAACTGTAACATTAGTATGGAAAATGCTAAACTTGCATCACTCGATTAATATAATATAACCTAATACTCATGAAAAGAGAAAAGAATTTGAGGTCGAAGGTGGTGACTTAGATGGCGTACCCTTGGGTCGGGCCGTAATTATATCTTCTACGACGTTGATGTTGACTATTGTGTTTATTTAACACTATTCTTTTTAAAATTTGAATTTTGGATTAAAATGTTTAAGTTTTGCTATGAAGAATCGTGTGTATAGATGAGGAAGAAGATGAAAGTTTTTTGGATTTTGTAGCGATAAATTCATGATCATCAAGTTATGGATAAGCAAGACATCAAATAACAAGAGTCGTCACCGCGCTTTTATTGTTTTCAAGGGAAAAAGGAAAAGTACGAACAAAACCCAAAAATAAGAAGTTTTCAAATCAAAATTAATAAAATGTCAGAGATTACAGGTAAGGGGGTTGGTTACACAGAGGGAAGATGTTAGCACCCAAAGTGTCCTAAGTACTCCTAGGGAGCCTTTTTTTGTGTGCATTTGTATTTTTTACAAATGATGTTTGCAAGCAAATGGAGTGGGGGATGAGAAAAGAATTCATTAATTATATTTTTGTGTTTGACAAGACCTTCGGACTTGTGTCTACGTACCAACATAAAAATGAGGGATCAAAACCTCGTAGTTCGTGATACAAATTTCAAAGTGGATACATTGTTTTTAACAAAAATTAGGTTTAAAAGGCACAAAAGCCTAGAAAATGGTTTGAATGAGTTAGTTCTTTTTTGCTTTTGAAAATTTTAAGTCAATTATAGTTAAGTTTATTATTTACAGGTTTGATTTAAGAAAATAAATTGAAAAATGCAATGGCATAAGGCCAAAGTTTCTAGTTTGCAAAATGATCTAAGTTTAGAAAAAAAATACAAACAAAGAAGTTTTTTTTTAAAAGGAGAGAGAGATTTTGAAATTAAAGAGATGAGGAGGAGATGAAGAGACTAATCCTAAGCATCAATTGAAAAGTTAAGAGTTGAAAAGATCTGACCAATGAGCTGCAATCCAATAGACAAGAATGTCATATAGAAACCCAAATTCCCTTGGACATTAGACTCAAGCAACAAACAATGCATAATATTAACTTGAAGAGCAATGCATCAAATAAAGATAGTCACATCTAAGCTTAGCCATTCCATGATCTTCATCAAATTTTCCCATGTAGCAAATGAATTCCATAATGCCATAAGTCACAGGTTCAAAATAACAGCTTCACAATGATCATGTCGCAGATGAACTCAAATGGATCTTCAATGATGTATCAGATGAAGTTCCAGATTACAAGCACTTGGTTACATGAAAGTTGGCATTGGCCAAGTCCTTTACATATGGAGTGTTACCTAAATTCTAAGTCCAATTGTCTCAGATCAAACCATCAGTCCACACAAAATGTTTTTTTAGGGTTTTTGTTCTTATTATGTACATTAATGGTCAAAGATCACACAAACAAACACAATATACACAAGCAAAATATATCACAAAATATGGTCCAAATGGACAAAGTGAAAAGGACATTAACATAAACAATTAGAATGGTATGAATAATGGAAAATGAATAGAGCTTAAAAATAAAATGCATTAAAGTAAATAACTTGGAAGTAAATGTTAGTTGTTAATGAGTTAGAAGTTAGTATTGCTTTTGCTTTTTGTTTTAAGTTATTCTTTGGAGACCACTCAACCCATTTATCACAAACACGGATCCTTGAACCAAGACATCTTCCAAAGGAGGGAAAAAATGCCAAGTTTCCATACAATACCATGAAATATGGGAGACTTACAATCTCACTAACTAGAATGTTATGCCTTTTGTGTCAAAAATTTAGCGCTATGTTAAGCAATCGTAATTGGACTTATGTAGAAGTCACAACTATTTGAGGCCGGACAATAGAATTTTAGTGTTAATGCATGTTAGAGGCATAGTATAATGGACTATGCTCATGAAACATACCACACACAAAAAGAATATGCAAAAGAGGTGGCCTAATCTCATCCATACTTATGTTGATTTTCAATCAACTAGCCTTAGGACATTGGGATATCATAGGAACATGACATGAATGCATAAAGAAGGGGAATAAGATGAAGAGGGAGGAGAAATGGATAAAACTCAAATTGGACAAAGAAGGACTTTTATCAAATTAAGATCATTCATTCATTTTGGGAGATGGAATGTACATTTCATCAATCCCCTAAATACAATGATCTTAACCTAGCAAAGTCAAATCAACATTGACCAATGCCTAACAACACAAGTCAAACTCATTCAAACAATCAAAATGGCTCAACCCAATTATTTGACATTTATTCAATTTAAAATTACTAAAAATAATGCATTAAATTAAATACGGTTTGTCAAATTCTTATAACCTCATCAAAACATTAAAGAAATGGCCATGAGATTTATCATAGGTCAAACAAGGTCAAAGGACCTTGGAGAAAAAATTTCATAATATTTAGAGACTTAAAAGAATTTTTAAACAATTAAAAATAATTACAAAATCAATTAAATCATAAAAAATATTAATAATGATCCAAAAAATAATTTTAATTCAAAATATGAAAGAGTATTTTATTTAAATTTTTTTGGTGAAACTCTCATATTTTTTGGATCAATATTAAAATTAATATGAATTAATGAAAATTAAACAAATAAAATGAAATTCAAATATTCAGAAAAAACATGGACCACTTGATCTCCCTCATTGATTGAGGTGGAAGATCAAGTGGCCATCAGCGTGTTTTCCACCATAGTCACTAGTCAACGCGTAACACAAGTGGTAATTACAAACAACGCGTGAGAATAAAACATTTTGAACAAGATCAATGGCTCTGAACCTATCCAGCACATCACCGGCGCTAAACCTTTGGTCACCTTCTCAGGCGAGGCTCACCGGACTGGTTCAATCATCACCATCACATAAATGAAAAATGAGGACATGATCTGAAAGAAAAAATGACGCAGAGCAAGAATCTGACCTCAATTTTAACTAACTCCACTTATATAGAAAGATATGAGGAGTTGAATTTTGAGGTGTGTCAACTGAGCTTCGATTTGACCTCAAAGCAACTCAATCTTCTTGCCTACATTGGTAGGACTTCAGACAACCAAAGATCCAAGAGAATTGATGAGAGTTGAGTGAGAATCGAAGAGAAGAAAATTTCTGGAAAATACCTTCAATGTTGTGCAGAACTTGATCTTGCTTGCTTCAATCCTTGCTTGATCACACTCAGGGAGCTTGCAGAAGTGGTTTGGAAATGGAACAAAGCTTTGGATCCTGGAGTTTTTGAATCTCCAAACAGTGAGATTCAAACTCAATTTTCAAACTAAAAATTCTCAGGTTTTCCTTTGAATTGTGAGGGTTTGAAGAGAGGGAGCAAAGCTGACGCACAAGGGTCCTCTCAAATCAGCTTAGAGGGCTTGTATTTATAGCGATTGGGAATGATATTTGCACACTTCATGTTTCTTCCAAATTTAGCAATGTCATGCACATGCTTGCATGGGCGTGTACATGCCCATGAAGCAATCTAATTAGGTCCAAATGCATCTGAAATGAAATTGAAATGAAGCTTGAATGGCAAGGCAATGTGAAATGGTCATTTGTACTTTTGATTTTTCCACTTGATGCAGGCCTGTTAAAACCATGCGCAACCCTAGCAATCCTTGTCCAAAGTGAATGAAATAGGACTCTTTGGAAAGCTTAGATAAAGAGGAACAACTCTTATGCTTAACATTTTTCCATTTGGAACTTAGATCAAGGTGAATTTTTAGGTGGAAGTTTGGAAATTTCAACATGTTGAAATTTTTTCTAAGTGTCAAGCAATATACCTCAATGTTCCACCTTACTAAAATTTTTATGTGAGCTCCAAATGAGAAAAGTGTATTCATAAAAGTTGTATCTCTTTCAAACACCTTCAAAATGATCACCAATTTGACATAATTTGGATTTATAATGAGAGAGTTATGCATTTTTGAAGTTGAGAAAAATCACTTGTTCAATGGTATTGGTCCAAAATGACCTATAATGTATCCTCATATCACATACTCATAAAAATTGTTTTATCTCTCACTCTAAACATAAAGGTTTAATTATACCTATTAAATTTTATTGTGAAACTTGAAAACCTTCAATATCATAAAAATTGAGCAAGTTATGGCCTTGGGAAGTTGACTTTCAAATTAGGGTTTAGACAAAATGACCTATAATGTTTCAACATGGAAAATGACTTTACAAGAAAAATTAGCTCTATAATTCAACATGAGAGTTGTTTGGAATGTAATTTTAGAGTAACTTTGTTCTTGGAATAATTTTCATATGATGAAAATTGTAGGAGATAGGGTCTAAGGGGACCCAGTTTTGATCAGATGAATTCATCTGGCCAACCACCATCAACCAACTTGATAACTTGCAATTCTATTGACTTTTTAGGCTCATGGTATATCATATATACATAAGATGATGAATTTTGAAGTGTCCCTTGATAAATTTGATCAATTAATGTGGAAACTTGTTGAAGAAGTTACTCATGATACCCAGACAAACTAGGGTTTTCGAGGCAAGTCAACTTCCAACTCTTGAAGAAAACTTGATCAAAATGGCATGTAGAGATCATTGGGACTTATATATGATGCTTAGAGACATTGTGGATCATTCCTTGGTTGTACTCTTAGCTATGAGGGTCTTAAACCATAGATATGAACTTGATAGATCAATTTGGATCATGCCTTACCTACAAAAGAGTAGACAAATGCAAATACATATTTTTGGTATTTTGGTTAGTAAAATGATAATGTACAAGTATGATACAATCATATGGTGCTTGTTGATCTTTCCCAAAATAAACCCAATGAAAGAGGGGTAAGGAGGATGCCATTGTGTGATCCCAATGTTAGTGCATATGATGAAATTGCATGATGGATCTTAGGGTCAAAATTGGGGTCTTACAACAACCCCTATTTAAGGAGATTATAACTGAGGAGGTGAAGGTTAAATTCTTCATATCGACTCAGTAGAATGGGCTTAAATAACAACATATAGAAACAAATTTTGGTCCCTAAGAGACCTCATGATGCATATGACAGATCCTTCTACCAACTAATAATCCAATCCATGTTGACAGTTACCAGAAAAACCTAAGTCCACCTTGTTGGCACCCTCATCAAAACAAATCCAATCAACATTGGTATCCATAAAAGACATCTCCTTTGAAAAGGGGAGACTAAACCCAAACAAACCAATCGTTCTTTGCATACAAACATGCATCTCATGCATCACATGCATCACCTCATAAATAACGCATACATGACATTTATGCATACAAACACGAATCAAGATCCAAGGTTTAGCCGTAGGTATCCAGGCCAACCCTCAGTTGAGTCATTGTTATCTTATCTGAGTAAGTTCTTGTCCCTTATTATCCGGCGTTCCCCATTGAGTTACATCCTTCAACCTTTTGTTCATAAGATATTATCCTCAGCTAAGTCAAACAATGTTTCTTTAAACACCTACCTTGTTTCGCATTGAGCGTCCCTCAATGAGTTGTCTCCTTTAAACCTTCGGTAAATTGAAAATTACATCTTTCCAGAGAATATTTTTCTGTAACCTTTTGTTGTCGATACCCCCAAGTAAGTCCTACCCAGTAATATTCCAATACTACCCCAACCAGTCGGGTTTATTGAATTTTGTCAATAGCCTTATTTTTTCCAATATTTTTCTCACTATCATCCTTTTGGTGAAAGTCCCTTGATGAAAATTAATCGTCGTCCTGTTTACGATAACCGTTATCCTTTTAGGTAATGGTAAATCCTTGACATTTGTGATCTTACCGTCATCCTTTTGGTGTCGGCGATCCCTGAAGTTTTATCCCAACCTTCATCCTTTTGGGGAACGGTGACCTCTGCAATTATTACAACTTACCATCATCCTTTTGGTGTCGGCGATCCTTGTGGTGATAAGGGTCCTTGTCATTTTGGTTCCACCATCATCGTTTTGTTGACGGTGATCTCTGTTATTATGTCTAATCATCATCCTTTTGGTGATGACGTCCAATTCGATCTAAACATCATCCTTTTGGTGACAGAGGTTATGGAGTTTGGTTTAAGTTATCATCCTTTTGGTGATTGTGACATTAGGAAAGTTCATATCCTACTGTCATTCTTTTGGTGTCAATGATATTTGAAGTTATTATGACTTATTATCATCCTTTTGGTGGTAACAAGTTCTGTTGTTTGGTAGTACCTTCATCCTTTTGGTGATGGTGACCGTTGGCTTATTATCATCCTTTTGGTGATGGTGACCGTTGGCTTATTATCACCCTTTTGGTGGTAACAGTTTTGTCGTTTAATCTTACCTTCATCCTTTTGGTGATGGTGATGGTTTTGACTTATTATCATCCTTTTGGTGGTAACAAGTTGCATTTTTGATCTTACCTTCATCATTTTAGTGATGGTGATCATTTGAGTTGTTGACTTATGATCATCCTTTTGGTGGTAACAAGTTATGTTGTTTGGTAGTACCTTTATCCTTTTGGTGATGGTGATCGTTGACTTATTATCATCCTTTTGGTGGTAACAGTTTTGTCGTTTAATCTTACCTTCATCCTTTTGGTGATGGTGATTGTATTAACTTATTATCATCCTTTTGGTGGTAACAAGTTGCATTTTTGATCTTACCTTCATCCTTTTGGCGATGGTGATCATTTGAGTTGTTGACTTATTATCATCCTTTTGATGGTAACAAGTTCTGTTGTTTGGTAGTACCTTCATCCTTTTGGTGATGGTGACCCTTGACTTATTATCATCCTTTTGGTGGTAACAGTTTTGTTGTTTAATCTTACCTTCATCCTTTTGGTGATGGTGATTGTATTAACTTATTATCATCCTTTTGGTGGTAACAACTTGTGTTTTTGATCTTACCTTCATCCTTTTGGTGATGGTGATCATTTGAGTTGTTGACTTATTATCATCCTTTTGGTGATAACAAGTTATGTTGTTTGGTAGTACCTTCATCCTTTTGGTGATGGTGACCGTTGACTTATTATCATCCTTTTGGTGGTAACAGTTTTGTCGTTTAATCTTACCTTCATCCTTTTGGTGATGGTGATTGTATTAACTTATTATCATCCTTTTGGTGGTAACAAGTTGCATTTTTGAACTTACCTTCATCCTTTTGGTGATGGTGATCATTTGAGTTGTTGACTTATTATCATCCTTTTGGTGATAACAAGTTATGTTGTTTGGTAGTACCTTCATCCTTTTGGTGATGGTGACCGTTGACTTATTATCATCCTTTTGGTGGTAACAATTTTGTTGTTTAATTTACCTTCATCCTTTTGGTGATGGTGATTGTATTGACTTATTGTCATCCTTTTGGTGGTAACAAGTTGCGTTTTTTTATCTTACCATCATCCTTTTGGTGATGGTGATCATTTGAGTTGTTGATTTATTATCATCCTTTTGGTGGTAACGAGTTTTGTGTTTGATTATACCTTCATCCTTTCGGTGATGGAGATCATTAAAGATATTTAATTATTATCATCCTTTTGGTGATAACAAACTTTGAAGTGTTGTTCTTACCTTCATCCTTTTGGTGATGGTGATCATTTAAGTTGTTATGACTTATTATCATCCTTTTGGAGATAACAAGTTTTGTTATTGGTTTCACCTTCATCTTCTTGGTGATGGTGATTGTTGACTTATTATCATCCTTTTGGTGATAACGAGTTTTGTGGGTAATACCTTCATCTTTTTGGTGATGGTGATCATCGAAGTTTTGACTTATTATCATCCTTTTGGTGATAACAAATTTTGTCGTTGGATCTTACCTTCATCCTTTTGGCGACGACGATCTTTGAAGGTGATGAGTTAACTATCATCCTTTTGGTGGTAGCCTTGATATTATACTCTCGGTAATGGAAACCTTTATCAGAATAACCATCATCCTTTTGGTGATGGACTTCATCCTTTTAGGGATGGAAATCTTTTATTGTGTCTGACTTTCATCCTTTTGGTGGCAACAAGTTTGGTTATTAATCTTACCATTATCCTTTTGGTGATGGCTACCTTTGAAGCTTGGATTATCCATCATCCTTTTGGTGATGACGATCTTGGAAATCATGGTGAATTACTGTCGTCCTTTTGGTAATGACAATTAATTCTACTGTCATCCTTTTGGTGCCAGAAAACCTGTTCAGGTTTTGTCCTTATATCAACAAATGACCTTTGTAGGATTTAAATGTCGAATCGAGGGTTGGCATTGACTTGACATTCTACCCCTAATACATTGGTGTTGTTAGGACTCGTTGCATTTTCTTTCTACGTTTCTCCATTACATTTCAAAGAACAAAATTTGGGTTTTTCGTATTTAATTATCTTCCACCACGTATGTATGAAGACCGTTGTCATTTTTACCTTCTAGTTCAAGTTAATTAAATAGGGGAAGCTGTCATACCCCAATTTTGCCCAGACAATTTTGTTTTGGATACCACACTGCATGCATCATAACCTTAAAACTTCTTGGCATTTTGAAACTTTACTACCTTGCACTTAGGGTTATGGCTCTGCCAGGATCCTCTAGGTAAAGGTCTCATTGTACATTTCTTGAATGAACCTGTGGATGTGTATTTGATTGAAGTTGGATAGTCATCACATTAATTAATTGATTCGTTTGGGCATCTATCCAAATCATGAAGATACATTACCTTAGTTTCATATCACTAACATGTCATTTCCGTACTACCTAGAAACATGCATTTCATGAATCCAATTTCGTCTAAAAGTATGATTCATTATACGAATACGAAGAAAAGGATATATTGAAAGGATACTACCTGAAGTGGAATACTAATATGAATCAAGGTCATGGTTAAGTTTCATCATGCCAGTACCGTATCACTAAATCAATGAGCAAAGCCATGCACATGGTTCATTACAAGCAACGGCCATTGACATGCCAGGGTGAGCCATAACTTTGAGGATATCGCTTTTGGTTTGAAAAAAATGCCTACTTTAAATTTGCATCTGGTTGAACCAAATTGCCAAGGGGTTGACGAGCTATTGGTGAAGGACTTAAAATAAATTCACACTTTTTTTGTTCTTCACTTGTAGTCATCATTTTTTGGGGTCATGAATTAAGAGGTCTTTAGGATAAAGACCAAGTGTTCATATACGCATAATATGACCATGGATTTCAGAATACAAACATTGTATGGTTTGGAGCATTGGTTTGAAATTGCATTATCTGAACAAAATTCATAGGTGCACCAAGATAAGGTGCGAAGGAATACATGGAAATTACCACCGACAAGCTACGAGTTTAAAAACTTGCAACAAAGTAGTCTTGGTCAAACCATAACTCACATCAGATCCAAGTACAAACAGGTGCAACATACATGGCTAAACTATATTACCTATGGTATGTACAACCTTACCAATTGTTTTGAAAGGGTAATGCTCAAAGTCACAACCAACTCATAACCTACAACAAGTTAATATAGCAAGACCTGCACTAGGCATGGCATAATAAAACCCTAACTGCAGAAGCCAATCCTAGACTGCATTAAGCCAAATAGTACGAACAGGTCATACATAACCCAAAAAGCATGGCAGTATCCCTATCATTAAGGCAGTCATATCCACTTCATGGATTAAATAAACTAGCCGACATTACATATCGTGAACCAAACAACATGGGAAAATTTATTGAGCCACTTCACAAGCAAAGAAATGTATAGAACCTGTTACATACCAGATTCAGAGTATGCCACCATCGGTCCTGCAATCTGCAACAATAGTACAGAACCAACAAATCCACAACAGATCGGTAAGGAAGTGCAATTGACAAATGCCGCAAAAACAAGTCTTGCAATACCAAACCTGAACCGAAGCACAAGCCACACACGTTAGAACCATGGCATATAAAATCCACCAAAATACTCACATATAAAAATCGAATTCAGAGATGATGTCATACCAAATGGAGGGGACCACCCTAGTTTCAAACAAATCAAAATACAATATTACATACGAAATACAAAATGACTCACAACAATTTCAAAAAGTCACATTTTGGTCCCCACCAAATCTATGGGAAATTTGATTCTAACGGAATAATTCTTGCCAGATCATGGTGCAAAGACTACCCATGTCACTCTATATAAGAGACGTTTCATCATTGGAAAAGAGGCCCCCAAAAAATACCGTTACCCTGCCAAAATCTCGTACCAACCCACACCAAAAGCTCGAAATGCATAAGGTGACTCAGAGTTTATCACTAAAACTCTGAGGAAACCGAGCAAGGATCCTAACAAAATCACATTAAGCACAAAAATAAGAAAGAGGAGGCACCGAAGGCTAAGAAAAAAAACGGAAGAAAAAGCTTGCACCCGGAGTCAAGGACACACTTACTCGAGGTAAAGAACAATGTCTGCCATAATCTCGTCGGACTTGCATAATTCTGGCGAGATCTTGTACCATTTATCTTGAAACTTAAAAAGCCGTTGAGTTTCCTTGATTACATATCCACCTGTTGATTTTCAAATCCCGTTGTGGGTGCACTCGATTTGATTCGTTAAAACCATAGAGAAATTTTTGTGTTTATAAAAATAATGATGAATCTAATCCTTAAATCGCTTGCCTAGACTGGGTTGTATTATTTGTTTCTTGTTTATCGGTGGAGATTTGTGGGTGTGGATTTGTTTTTTGCTTGAGAAGTTTTGGTTTTAGTCTGGATTTGAGGGCATAAATGGATATCCGCTGTGATGAATATACGGAAGGTTCATCAGAGCCGCCGTATGGACCGCCATAAGATCTTGAGAAAAGGGTCGCATTATGTATAGCGATGAAGAGAAATAGGTTTTAGTTCAGGAAAAGGATTATATCAGACTCTTCTTTAATATAAGTGACCGTTCTTTTTTATTTCTTAAAAGCATTTTAATTTTGGGTTGCCAATCGTTTGGATTATTGTGATTCCCCAAGTTTGCTGGCAATATTAATTGGTGGACACGCTGCAGGTTGAGATTCTCCAAGGTCTTTGTGGTTTCCAATATTATTTTAATAATAAATTGTCATTCACTGCACCATGTTTTTGGTCGGCGTGTAACGTCTTTCTCCCTTCCTAGCTTGTCTTTGAGTTTCGGATACTCTCAAAGAGTTTGGGCCTTAGGGACCACCCTGGTACTGTGTTTGGAAAATTTTACCTTGTACCCCTACAGTTAGCCTCATACCCCTACAAATTTTTTAAAATTCCCATTCTACCCTTAATTGGTTTTAACCAATTTACCATTTCATTTTTACCATTCAGTTGAAAATTTCAGAAATTACACTTTCACACCCCTCGCACCGGAACTCCTGCAAAAAGACTTCTGGTATGTATTTTTCCCAAACCGGAAGACTTCAAGAATGACTTCCGGAACACACAAAACAATGAACCGGAAGACTTCATGAAAGAGTTCCAGTTCAATCAGAAAAAATTTACAAAACCGGAACACTTCTTGAAAGAGTTCCGGTGAATAAATTTATACATACCGGAACTCTTTGGAGAAGTGTTCCGGTTTGTATTATATGTGTTCCGGAACTCTTTCATGGAGTGTTCCGGTTCACTTTTTTTTTTTATTTTTTTTTATTTTGCAGGAATGGAAAATCTTCCCCAAATATGTGTAGATACTACTGATGCGTTTATGACGATGGAAAGATTTGGTACACGAGAAGAGGTTATCAGATGGATTAAAGAGGTTGAAATCGATAATAAAGTAACTGTTATTATCAGTCGTTCAGATACTGAAACGGGGAAGAGAGGGAGAAGTAACAAAATAATATTTGGTTGTGATAAAGGTGGGAAACACAAGATTAGTGATAGTGGTACCCAAAGTGCGTCCAAGAAATGTGGATGCCCATTTAAAATCAGGTCGACTCCGGCGAAAGATGGATCTGGTTGGAAGATTGATGTAAAATGTGGGTTACATAATCATGGTTTACCTGATAGATTAGAAGGTCATTCGTTTATTGGTAGGTTGACCACATATGAGAAGGAACATGTCGCTGATTTGGCAAAGAGACATGTAGCACCTAGACACATATTGCTTTCCTTGCAAGACCGATATCCTGAGAATGTCACTCGGATTACGCAAGTATACAAGCATAAGAGTGTGATACAAAAAGAGATAAGAGGTCCTAGGAGTGAGATACAACATTTGTTTAAGCTTATTGAGGATGCAGGCTATGCCTATTGGAGTAGAAAAAAGGATGACTCGGAAGTGGTGAGAGAGATATTTTGGGCACATCCTGATTCAGTTAAGTTGTTGAATATTTTTCCGATTGTGTTAGTTATGGATAGCACTTACAAGACAAACAAATATAGACAACCTTTGTTTGAAATTGTTGGCATGACATCGACCGAGTTGACTTTTGTTATTGGATTTGCGTATATGGAGTCTGAGCAAACAGAGAATTTTTTATGGGTATTGGAGAAATTAAAAGAGTTGTTTGTGAAGAAAGACATGTGTCCACAAGTGATTTTGACAGATAGAGATCTTGCTTTGATGAAAGCAATTGAAGTTGTGTTTCCTAGCTCGATTAATTTGCTATGTAGATTTCACATTAACAAAAACGTTGGTGCCAAATGCAAACAACATGTGGTGAATGACCTGCAAAAGACGATAGACACATTATGGATGGAAGTTGTCTGGGCTAATGATGAGGTTGAGTATGGTCAGCGGTTGCATCAACTTGAGCAAGCATGTGTTGATTATAGTGGATTTATTAATTATGTGAAAGACACATGGTTGACTCCACATAGGCATAGATTTGTTGGAGCATGGATTAATCGAGTGCTACATTTGGGTAACACAACGACTAATCGGCATGTCTTATAATTTTGTATGTGTTATTTTTATATCTGATATTATTTCTATGTATTTTTTATGTGTTATTTTCAATATTTTTAGGGTTGAATCTGCTCATTGGAAGTTAAAGCAGATGTTAGGAAACAGTATAGGTGACATGGTCAAATGTTGGGAAGCCATGAATAACAACTTGAGGTTACAACTGGGAAACATTAGAGCTTCTTTTCAAAAGAGTTTTTACGAAGTTGAGCACGCGCACGTAAGTCCCTTTTATGGTTATTTGCATGGTTCCGTATCTCGAGCTGCTTTGAGACGTATTACTGAAGAGTTATTGAGAGTTGATTATGTTGGAACTAACAGGCAAATATGTGGTTGTACTCTTAGAACATCTTATGGGTTACCTTGTGCTTGTGAGTTAGGAAGATACAGACTAGGTGGTATACCGATACCCATTGATGTTGTTCATGTTCATTGGAGGAAACTAACTATGGAAGTTGAGTTAGAGGTAGGTGAAGATGATGGATCAGAGGTGGATATGACTTCTGCAATGGATGAGTTGTGGAGACGATTTAGGTCATTAGATGTTATTGGGAAAAGGGCATTAAAGAGTAGGGTATGTGAACTAGCATACCCAACAATGACTCCATTGTGTCCACCACCTGAGAAAATAAAAACCAAAGGAGGAGTGAAGAAGAAAGGGAAAAAACCAGCAGAATATGATGTTTATAGGGACCCTTCGTATCATGAGTATGTTGATAAGGCATCTCAATCTTCACAAAGGCAATCTCAACCATCACAGACTTCGAAGAAGATAAAATTATCAAAGAAGCAACCACAATTCATTCTTCAATTTCCTAATCATATTAGGTCATACATTGAAGATGTAGTTAATTTTGAATCAGATGGTAATTGTGGATTTAGAGTCATTGCATCATTGCATGGATATGGTGAGGATGGTTGGCCAATGGTTCGTAGAGAGTTGGGGTTGGAATAAATAGACAAGGATAGGTCAACTTTGTATGACAAGTTATTTTCTAATCGGTTGTCAGAAGTGAGAGAATCTTTGATGATAGAATCCTTTGGTTCACAGCCACCTGAAAAATGGTTGAGTCTACCAGATATGGGTTACTTGATAGCAAATCGCTATAATGTTGTACTTGTCTGTTTAGGCAATCCGTGCATGACTTTCTTTCCGATGACAAGTTCACATTCACCAAATGTCTCTATTTATTGCATTGGTTTTGTTAACCACAATCATTGGGTTTAGGTACGTATTTATATGCCTAAATATTTTAATTATTTCACTATATTATTTCAGTTAATAATTTATGTTATATGACTTAATCTTTTAATTATTTTACTTTATCAGGTTAACATGAAAGAGGGGTTTCCATTGCCACCGGTCATATTAGATTGGAAGAAATTTCGTTCTCATATAGCAACTACTTGGATGTTAGGATTTACAGGACGAATGCAACATTGACAATTACTTACACCTGTATTAGCATGATTATGTACGCAAAACATAAATATGTAATCAAAACATGAATTTTATATTATTATGTCTATTATATTCAAAGCTTAATACATAAATCAATGTGAACGAGAAATATGCAAAGCTTCAAATAAATCAGAAAACTGTGGATCTTCCTCTTCGGCATTAACCTGTCTCAGATAGCGATGAATCAATGTAGATACACGAGCCCAATCAGGATCAGATGGTCCGGCGTCATATACAGGAACTGGTACCTCTCTAGGATCGTCACGATGGGGAGGGACCAACCGTGGATGGGAAACACAATAATACCACTCCAGATAACCGTCTTTTACATCAGATGGAGTGGTGGCCACGGTAGATGAACCGATCACAGCGATAACACTCTGATGGTAACTGATCCAATCAACATCAATATCCGTCGCCATCATACAATCCAGAGGTGGGGATGGAACATACTGCCTATACCCGAACTGACGTAAACATCTATCAGGAAAGTATGGAACAATTGTTTCACCCTACTTCAAACAGCCCCTGTAAAGACATATCTCATCAAATACATGTCGTGCTCTATGATCCTCAAATGGGAGCCATATGACGTCGGCAGGTGTCAGCTCGTCCAAAATAGGTCGTAAATCATCGACCTTCAGGACTCCCTGCCTATACGACCATTTCATCGCTCACGGAAGACCACAGTTATCAGCAGGTTTCCAATTCTCCCCTCTTTTTCCAACAGTTGGAAAGTACTCGTGAATCCAACACTGTTACAAAATACAAACATAATAAATAAAATAAATTAAGTTAACATATTTTATAAAATGAATCCAACACTTAATAAACAAAATTAAATTATATACCTGTAGGAGAGTAGGATATCCACCGAGCTGTTTGCAACTGTACATGGACGCATCTCCAAGATATCTGTAGAGGGTAACTAGTGCAGCTGCTCCCCAACTATATCCTGAACATCCATCCAAGTCCGTAAACAGGAGGAGGTATCGTGTCTCTACAAGTGTAAAGGTCTTATCAGCAAATATGATGGAACCCACCAACATCAATAGATATGCTCTAGTCGCATATGCCCAGCTGGAAGCAGCTCTATGCTGTACGAATAAATCGTATAACCACTCAAACTTGTAATACGACCCCCTGCAGCTACGAACATGTGACTGTGCCTGACCCTGTGACACTCCTAGGTAGTCAACAACAAGTTCAACAGCTACCTCTTCAGTCACATCCTGAGGACTCCAGAAGATACCCCTGATGGGCAAGTGAAGTAGACATGCGACATCATCTAAAGTAATGCTCATTTCACCAAACGGCATGTGAAATGAAGATGTCTCTAGATGCCATCTTTCCACAAATGCAGAGACAAGATTTGTGTCTATCTTGTTCAGACTGGTTCTCTGCAGTGAAGATAAACCAGATCTAGATACCCAACTCTCCATCTGTGGTGGAAGAGCCAATGGAACCCTAGAAGTCAACTTCAGTCCATGTCCAGCAACCTTTAACTCTTTCTTTGGACCTCTTTCCTAAAAACAATTAAAACACATATTAGAAAACAAAATATAAAATATTCAACTATTATTCATTTTCAAATATAGCCCGTTTACTTACCTCACTAAACCATAAATGTCGAGCAACATGATACTCGTACTTCACCAAAAGAGACGTATCGTACGACTCTTTTGGATATCTAGCCGGCTCAGCTGCAGATGAAGATGCACCCCGGTCTAACATGCAGACTGGAATCCTACCATCTGCACCTCGTCTTCGAACCACTGCAAAAAAAAAACGTTAAAAAATTAATTAAAATTTAAAAAAAAAACGTACCGGAACACTTCAAAGAAGAGTTCCGGTTAGTAAAAAAACAAGATGACTTCCGGAACACTTTCTTAAAGAGTTCCGGTTTAGATCATCCAAACCGGAAGTCTTTAAGAAAGACTTCCGGTATACAACAATCCAAACTGGAAGACTTTCTAAAAGACTTCCGGTTCAGTGCCCCTAAATGCAACAAATCAGAACTCTTTAGAGAAGTGTTTCGGTATACATTTCATGAACCAGAAGACTTACTCTGAGTGTTCCGGTTTACAATGCCAAAAAGCCAAAAATTTCTCTTCTCCGGAACTCTTGAACGAAAATGGTAAAAAAATTTAGAAATGGAAAATATACCCTATTTATATGAGGGTATTTTGGTCAAAAAAATTTAAATGTAGGGGTGTGGATACAATTGTAGGGGTATGGGATAAAAGGGTCGTAGCATGTATAGCGATGAAGAGAAATAGGTTTTAGTTAAGGAAAAGGATTATATCAGACTCTTCTTTAATATAAGTGACCGTTCTTTTTTATTTCTTAAAAGCATTTTAATTTTGGGTTGCCAATCGTTTGGATTATTGTGATTCCCCAAGTTTGCTGGCAATATTAATTGGTGGACACACTGCAGGTTGAGATTCTCCAAGGTCTCTGTGGTTTCCAATATTATTTTAATAATAAATTGTCATTCAATGCACCATGTTTTTGGTCGGTGTGTAACGTCTTTCTCCCTTCCTAGCTTGTCTTTGAGTTTCGGATACTCTCAAAGAGTTTGGGCCTTAGGGACCACCCTGGTATTGTGTTTGCTCATGTCTGTGGATGACCGGGCTTGGACATTTGGAAGAGGATTTGGGCCTTAGGGCCCATTCCTAACCCTTACAGCTTTAGGCCCTATGTCGGGCCTTTGTAATTAGTGTTTTAGGCCTTCACCCCCATTTATTTCCCCATTCACCCTATTCTATTTTAAATTTATTTTACCATTTATCTCCTATGATCATTTTTTTATTAATAAATTAAAATAACATTAATAGTAAAATAGGCTATTATTTTAATTGGATTTTTTTCTTCTAATTATGAGTTTTAACTTTTGTTGGAATACATGTTAATTGAATGGTTAGTCGAATATTAATAGATAAATAAAATACTTATTTTTATCCTAACTATGATTAAGTATTGGTCCAATACCGAGTAATCCTTCTCAAACCCAATTAATTCTCACGAACTCAAACCCAAATCATTTTAATCAATACGTTCTTCAAAACATTTTAACTTTAATTTGGGATGAAAAGGAGAATAGTGAGCATCCGCTTCATTATCTCTCGATTGTTCGAATAATTAGCGTTCGCCACATTGCTCGAATCATCGTCAGTCAATTAAAACCCTAAAAAACTTACAAATGCAAACCATCTTCCTAAATTAAATGTAATACTTAAAAATATATGTAATTTTAAACTTGGGACAAAAAAGAATATCGGAAGCGTCCACTTCACTATTTCTCAATTACTCGAATGATTGGCGTACGCCATATTGCTCGAGTTCTTGTCATCTGATTAAAACCTTAAATCATACAAATTCAAAATTATTTTCCTATATCAAATATAACTTCTAAAAGATTTTATTTCCATAAATTAAATTTCGGATGATAAAAGAATGGGAGGCGTTCGCCTCACCATTTCTCGAATAATTGAATGAATGGCGCTCGCCATATTGCTCGATTTTCTTTCAACTTTCGATTAAGACACACTAAGTAAACTTGGATAAAGGAAGGAGTGGCACACACCTTATTATTCCTTGAGTAAGCAAGTGGGAGGTGCACGCCTCACTACCATGCATATTCGATTTCCGCGAACAAGCTTTCAATACTAAGTTAAAACGAAAAAGAAGTAGAAGGCGTTCGCCTTAGTATTCCTCGAAAGAATTGGACGATTGGTGCGCACTATATTGCTCAATCTTTTGTCGTTCTTCTAAAAAATATCTTAACATATCAACCCTAATTTCTCGCCCCCGTGTGATCGAAACCAATCAAAACATCAAACATATCAATTCAACTTGTCACCCCCGCATGACCGAAACTCTTTTAAAAAAGAACATTGTTAATCCTTTCTAATGCGCACAACAAACTAGCGCTTAAGCCTCCACCGAGAGTATAAAAGCCAACGTTTAGCCTTTAGAACGCGATATAAATAGTCGTTCATTAAAAAACACCAACCAACCGTAGTTTCCCGAACTACGAACGCTCTGATTTCCTTATTGCACCATAAGGATACGTAGGTAGGAGGTTGTTGTATCTTCGCGAGCACACTAATAAAAAACCTCGCTTTTCCCCCTTTTGAGGTTCCCATCCATCTCTTTTCAATATTTCAAATTACTCGAAGAAAGCGAATAACATTCAACTAACATTCAAATAGCAAATCGGACTAAAAGGTTCATGTTGAGTACAACGGACGTGAGGGGTGCTAATACCTCCCCCTTGCGTAATCGACTCCCAAACCCGAATATGGTTGTGACGACCATTATTCTATTTTCTTAAAGGTTTTATCAATATTTTCCTATTCCTTCATTGGAATAAGTAAAGTTCGGTGGCGACTCTGTTCGAACATATTTTTCCGCGTCCATCGCGAGGGATCGTATTTTTCGAGGTGCGACACCATGCCCCAACGGGAACCAGGCTTTGGCCCTTCTTCAAGCAATGGTTCATCACAATCTTTCATTTTTAAGTATCATATATCTTCATCAGGAAAGTCATACTGCACTTACTGGTAATCTTCAATTGGATGGTGAGCCAAATGGCCAGCCAAGATACTACCTTTGATTGCCTTCTAAGTTCGGTATTCAATATCATTCCTTGATAACAACATCTGCCAACAGGCAATCCTCCCAGTTAAAGCAGGCTTCTCAAATATATACTTGATTGGATCCATTTTGGATATCAACCAAGTGGTATGATTCAACGTATATTGAAGCAGACGCTTGGCAGCCCAAGCCAATGCGCAACAAGTTTTCTCAAGCATAGAATACCGAGTCTCACAGTCGGTGAACTTTTTACTAAGGTAGTAAATTGCAAATTCTTTCTTTCCAGTCTCATCTTGATGGCCAAGAACACAACCCATACTATCTTCAAGCACAGTCAAATACATGATCAATGGTCTTCCTTCAACAGGTGGAGACAAAATCGGAGGTTCAAGCAAACATTCCTTGATACTGTCAAAAGCTCTATGGAAATCTTCGGTCCAATCACAAGACTGATCTTTCTGAAGAAGCTTGAATATAGGCACACATGTGGAAATCATGTGTGAAATGAATCTTGAGATATAATTCAAGCGGCTGAGAAAACCTCTGACTTGCTTCTCAGTTTTGGGTGCAGGCATCTCTTGTATTGCTTTGACCTTGGCAGGATCAACTTCAGTACCCTTCTCACTGACAATAAACTCAACAACTTACCAGAACGAACACCAAAAGTACAGTTATTGGGATTCAAGCGGAGTTTATACTTCCTCAAACGCTGAAATAGCTTCAACAAATGCTCAACATCTTCTTCTTCATTAATTGGTTTAGCAATCATGTCATCGACACAAACTTCAATCTCTTTATGCATCATATCATGAAAAAGAGTAGTCATTGCTCTTTGGTAAGTTGCACCAGCATTCTTTAAACCGAAAGGCATCACTTTATAACAGAATGTTCCCCAAGGTGTAATTAATGTGGTCTTCTCCATATCTTCGGGCGCCATCTTGATCTGATTATATCCGGAAAATCCGTCCATAAACAAAAAGACTTTGAATTTAGCAGTATTGTCTACCAACATATCAATGTGTGGCAGAGGGAAATCATCTTTCGGACTGGCTTTATTCAAGTCTCTATAATTGACACACATGCGGACTTTTCCATCCTTCTTTGGAACATGCACAATATTGGCCACCCATTGTGGATACTCAGCAGTCACAAGGAAACAGACATCAATCTGCTTCTGCACTTCTTCTTTGATCTTTACTGCCATATCAGGATGCGTTCTTCTCAACTTTTGTTTGACTGGCGGGCACCCTAGCTTCAATGGAAATCTATGCTCAACAATCTCAGAATCTAAACCAGACATGTCTTGATAGGACCAATAAAACACATCTAAATATTCTCGAAGAAGATCAATCAACCCCTTCTTAACATCTAGACACAGTCGAGATCCAATCTTGACTTCCTTCACATCATCCTCGGAACCCAAGTTGACTAACTCAATTTGCTCTTCGAATGGCTGAATGGCTTTTCCTTCATGCTCAAGAAGACGAGATAATTCATCACTCACTTCTTCATCACTTTCCTCCTCAGCCTCAAACACATGGAATTCAAAATTTGGAGAAGGAGAAGGATCATTGTATTCAATGGGGTTAGAAACCAACCTGCATAATAATTTGATATTTTGATTTTAGAGAAGTGAATTTGTGACCAAATATTATGCAGATGGACAATTATATTATTTATTTATGTTTTTTGTGATTACCATTTTCAGAATAAAGCAAAAAGTAAAACAAACATCATAGATGTGGATGAATAGAATTAATTTTATTGATGATCAAATTTGAAATGCCCAACAATGTTCACTTCCCCCTTAGGCATAGGAGAAGGATTTTTAAAACAAATAAAAGCAATTACTTAGATCGATGCATAACGACAGGAATATCAACAACAGTCTAATTGTCGCAAGCCTTTCCATGCGTCACAAAATTGGTACAGTCTTCCTCTTCGTCATCCTCTAGCATAGCAGCTAAGTGTTGTTCATTGCCATGAATGAACCCTCCGCTACGGAAGCTGAGTTACATATCCTCTGATCTAGCAATTGATGAACCTTGCTGAAAACTCAGGTCGGTTCTATCCTTGTTATCGGAGACCTCTACCACTCGCCCCCACTGATCAACAATTCCTTCTTCAACAATCTTCATTGCATCTTTCATTGAGGACATATATGCCCCAATTCTCTTTTCAACAGCAATAGATAAAGCTTGGAATAGAGTTCCAACCTCATCCTTAACTTCAACGTAAGAGAAAGATGACAAGTGGCTAACCAATAATGCCTTCTCCCCACCAACAATGACAAGCTTGCCATTCTTCACAAATTTGAGTTTCTGATGCAATGTGGAGGTAATAGCTCCCGCCTCGTGAATCCATGGCCTTCCCAACAGACAACTGTAGGCCGGGTGGATAACCATTACTTGAAAAGTAATTTGGAAGTCACTTGGGCCTATCTTCACTAGAAGGTCCACTTCACTTATCACTGTTTTGCATGAACCGTCAAAAGCTTTGACGATTACGCCACTATACCTCATAGGCGCTCCTTGATATGACAACTTTAATAATGGTGACTTCGGCAGCATATTCAACGAAGATCCGGTGTCAACAAGCACATTGGATAAAGCGTCATCTTTGCAATTCATCGAGATATGCAAAGCCAAATTATGATTCCTACCCTCCTCAGGGAGTTCTTCATCACAGAAGCTGAGATTATTACAGGAAGTGATGTTAGCCACCATATGATCAAACTGATCCATCGTAACATCATGTTCCACGAAAGCTTGCTCTAGAACTCTTTGTAGTGCTTCTCTGTGTGCTTCTGAATTCATAAGCAGAGACAATACTGAAATTTTCGAGGGGGTTTGGAGCAGCTGCTCCACCATATTAATCTCACTTCTCTTTATTAACCGAAGTACCTCATCATCATCATTAGTCTTCAAATTGCTGGATTCAGCAGACTGACGCTTTGAAGCACTAACTGGATCTACTGCAGGCACTTCCACTTTCTTACCAACTGAACCATCTTCCACATCTTTTAGGAACACCGACCCAAACACTCGACCACTGCGGGTCACCTTAGTAACTGTTGGTCTAAGCCCTAGAGGCCAATACTTTTTGGTACTTGTATCGAATTATTTATTAATAATAAAAGGCTTTTTCTTTATTATGTTTGTTTAATAAAGTCCCTAGAATAGATAGTCTGTTTCATGTAGCAAGTGTGACTTAATCATGAGATCACATTAAACATAAGGACACTATTCTTAAAGTATCCGTAGTCGAGCTTTATTGTGAAGTGGGATAACATTAAAGCATTAAGACTATTATGTATAGAGACTGATGATCACATCTCATGGATCATGGATAAGGAGTTATCAAGTCTTAAACATAGGTATGAATATTAAGAGTAATATTTATACTAGATTGACCCGCTATGAGAATACTATATAGAATGTTATGCAAAGTGTCATAAGTTATTCTCATGGTGATAATGGTGTATACCACCCTTCGACCTGAAACCACTATGGACCCTAGATGTAGAGTCGAGTGCCTTATTGCTGATCAAACATTGTCCGTAATTGGATGACCATAAAGACAGTTGATGGGTACTCCACGAAGCATGCTAAGAGACATGAGTGACCTAGATGGAATTTGCCCATCATGCGTAACAGGATAAATTTCTATGGGCCCAATATTGAACTGGACAAGGATGACACAGTCTATGCCTTGTGTTCAATATAGACATAAGGTCAAAAGGGTAATTGTACACATAAGTATTATCACAGAAGGATTTGTCAGATCACATGAAATTTTCGTGTCTTGGGTAGCAGTGATATGTTGCTAGATACTGCTCACTATTTATTATGTAAAATATGTGATTTAATATAATTTCCAATGCTGCAAAAACCTACAGGGTCACACACAAAGGACGAATTGATGAGAGATAGAGTAACTAAGGAACACCGTAAGGTACGGTGCACTTAAGTGAATTGTAGAACATCGTAAGGTACGGTGTACTTAAACAGAATACGAAATATGGTAAGGTACCACGCGCTTAAGTGATTTTGGCATATTATAAGATATGGTCCACATACACTTGAGTGGGCTTTTTAGCTTGCAGCCCACACAAGTGGTTCTATAAATAGAACCTTTGTGTAGAAGCATTTGTGCAGTTGCAATTTCGTTTCTCTCTCTCTCTCTCTCTCTCTCTCTCTCTCTCACACTCAAAACCTTCATTCGTAGCAGCTAGCACTGAGATTGAAGGAATCCATTCGTGTGGACTGAGTAGAGGCGTTGTCATCGTTCAACGTTCGTGATCGCTCCGTAGATCTGTATCAAAGGTTACAATCGCCACAAGAGGTAACGATTCTATCATTGATCATGCCCATTCGTAAGGATCACTAAAGGAGAAATTTTAAATTCCGTTGCATTTTGGATCACCCTTGTCCTTCAGTAACATCAGAAATGCTCACGATAGAATTGGTCGTAGGTAAAGGAACCTCTTGACCATCTTTCACCATAGTTGCATTACACTGATAAGGAACAACCTTATCGGATGCGTACGGGACTGGACCCGCCAACCGTATAACTAACGGCGATACCAATCTTTGGCTGATGTTGTTACTGTTGCTGCTATCATATTGGATTACCACCCTCTTTGGGTTCTTAAACACAGGAACAATCTCATTCACTTCGTCATCTACATGACGAGATTGAAAAATCTGAATCATACCTTCATCCATCAACCGCTGGATGTCTCTTTTCACAATCTCACAACCTCTTGGACTAACACTGCAGATAGCACAACCATCATGGTCATGCTCACATTCACTAACCAAGCAGATATCCTTATGCATCGTCACCAAGGACCTTCGAATAAAACAGACATCAAACACTTTGAACTCCCCAGGGCAGCCGTCTACCATGTTAATGGATGAATTTCCATGAGTGGGCAGTGGGTTAGCTTTCACGTTAGGTGCACGGTCCTCAAAGGACACCATTCCACTCTTCACTAGCTTCTGGACTTCATATTTGAGAGGGTAACAGTTCTCAATGTCATGTCCGGGTGCTCCTTGATGAAAAGCACATCGGAGATCAGGCTTGTACCACAATTGAAGTGGTTCAGGAATTTGTGGCAGATTTCTTGGTTGTAACAGGTTCTTGAGAACCAATGATGGATAGAGCTCTGCATATGTCATAGGAATCGGGTCAAAAGAGACCTTCTTCCTCTCGAAAGTTTGTTCTTGATGATTGTTGGTATTGTTGTTGTTGTAGGCATTTGTTCGTTGTTGTGGTTTTTGTGGTTGACGTTGTTGTTGCTGAACTGGTACTGATTGACTAGCTGAAAAAACGGGGATTACGGAAGATACTTGATGATGATGTTGACGGGATGATTGACTTCTTCTGATTAGAGGCCTCATCTGCCTTCCACTAGAAATTATGTTGGCTTCATTGTCCTTCTTCTTACTGAAACTGCTTCCATATCTTTTGCTGGACGATACCTCCTCCTTTGACAACCGTCCTTATCGGACACCTTCTTCTAACCTCATCCCCATGTTTACCATTTCGGTAAAATCACTAGGGGCACTGGCGATCATCTTCTCATAGTAAAATGAGCTAAGGGTCTTTAAAAAAAATCTTGGTCATCTCCTTTTCCTCTAAAGGAGGATTGATCTGAGCAGCGAGTTCTCTCCACCTCTGTGCATACTCCTTAAACGCTTCCTTGTCCTTCTGAGATAGTGATCTCAACTGAACTCGGTCAGGAGCCATATCAACGTTGTACTTGTACTGCTTTACAAATGCTTCACCCAAATCGTTGAAAGTGCGGATGCTCGTACTATCCAACCCTATATACCATCTTAGCACAGTGCCAGTCAGACTGTCTTGGAAGTAGTGGATTAACAGATGATCGTTGTCTGTTTGGGTAGACATATCGCGTGCATACATCACCGAATGACTGAGCGGACATGTGTTCCCTTTGTATTTTTCAAAGTCAGGCACTTTGAACTTCACCGGAATCTTCACATTCGGTACCAGACATAATTCAGCAGCACTCTTCCCAAAAAGGTCCTTTCTCTCAACGTTTTCAACTCCTTGCGCAACTCAAGAAATTGATCTTTCATTTCATCCATTTTCTCATATACGCCCGGGCTCTCAGATGGCTCAGAATGATAAATGGTGTCTTCCACAAGAGGTAAGGTATGCACTACAGGCGGTGGTACAGACATGACCAGGCTAGATGCCGGCATGGAAGCAAAAGTAGGCGCAAAGCCTTCAGGCATGAAGTTTGACGGCATTCCCCACGGGAATCCGGCAGGCATGGTAGGTGCGAAATGAGCGGTAGCAGCAGACATGGTAGAGGTAGCCACTTCTGAAATAATAGTCCTCTAAGGAGGAGGGGTGTTGGAGAAGACTGGCTCTGCGTAGTTAGAACTGACTCCATCATGGAAGTCAGGCGGGCGATCTCCTCTTTCAGATCTCTATTCTATTGCTCAAGATGTTCCATGATTCTGAAGTGATTGGCGCGAGTATTATACCGATGAGTCAGCTTGGCTAAAGCACAAAAGAAACACCAATGAGACATCTGGAGAAAGGGAAACCTGCTTATGCAAATGATCCATGAAATGCAATGCTTGACTGTTTTTTACTTTCAAAGAACTTACTATATTATTTTCAAATATATATATGTAATAACAATTGCAACAATTTGATATGACCATAAAAATCTCTTTTATTTACAATTGGAAGGATTACACTGAGTACAATTTCAGAAACCAAATGAAAAATACAAGAGAAAAGGAGACTAGTCATCCTAAGGATCCCTAACAACAACGTCAGAAGATCTGGCTGCAAGTGCGTACTTCCTTCGAATACATCGAATCTCGGTCTCAAAAGAAGCCTTCATCTGAGTCGTCTCGAGGACAAGTTGATCAACAATCTTCTTCCAACCAACGGAAGGCTGAGGCATACTAGAAGATGAAACCTCTGGCTCTCTCTGTCTCTTTGTCACTCGATCTTCAAGTAGCTCAATAATTGCATCCTTGTCCTTAGACTCCAACTGGAACTCCTCATGCTTTTTGCTCAAAGCATGGAAACGCTCTTCCCACATATCCTTCTCTTGCTTCATCTTGGTGAGTGCATCTTCCAACTCCTATACATCTTAGTTAGGGAGAGGTAATGGCTCAACCACAACCATAGACATAGGTCTCTCACAAGGACAAGGCATCTTCAACTTCAAAGCTTTCTTTTTCACTCAAAGAGTGTAAGCTTCCAAAGCTACACAATTGCACGAACCAAGCTTGGATCTTCCTTTCCTATGCACATTATGCCAAGCATGCACAATCTTCGGCTTCAAATGTTGGGGATCTTTACCCTCTTGATAGAAAAGACCTTCTAACTACATGTTATTAGGTTTGTTTCTCAAGGGGAACCCAAGTTGACGACGAGTGAAAGCAGGGTTGTAGTTGATTCCTCCTTGTGTACCAATGAGAGGCACATTAGAGAATTCACCACAACTATCAATAATCTCCAAACTGCTCAAAGAAGGATCATACCAAACTATATCATCATTAGTGAGAGACATAAGTCTCTGAGACCACCGTAGTCATTGTTTGTTCTCCACAAAAGCAGGTGTCTGAGGCAAGTGCGAAATAAACCACTTGTACAGAAGAGGGATGCAACAGACAATCGTTCCACCATCTTTAGAATTCCTTAGATGCAAATAGAAGTACATATCACCAAACAAAGTAGGCACAGGATTCCCAATCAAGAAAATTCTAATGGCGTTAACATCAACAAAACCGTCAATGTTAGGGAACAAAGTTAATCCATAGATGAGCAACACAAAGATGGCTTCAAAAGCATCCACACTACCGACTTAAGCAAAGGAAATATCTTCCTTGATGAGGAAATCAGAAGGCAACCCAAACAATCCTCCTTTCTTTACCCAATGAGCCTCTATCTCAGACTTCTTCAAGTGAAGAGCTTCAGCTATAAGATGAGATCTGAGAATCTCTTCCAATCCACTAAAAGGCACTTTGTTAGAAACAGGTATTCCCAAAAGATTGGCATACTCCTCTAACATAGGCATAAACTGATCATCAGGAAAAGTGAAGCAACGGTAGAGAGGATCATAGAACTGAACCAACACACTCAGAAGTCCTTCAACCAGATCAGTAGACAAGATAAACAGAAGCTTTTCATGACGTTGCTTGAAGTCCAAGGGATCTAATACAAAAGATGCTAACTTCCTTAACTCTTTCAAATCAGGACATCTGAAACTGTACTTCTTAGTGTTCCTTCGTCCACAGTCCATGATCTGAAAATATTTGCAAATAAAACCTCAGTTCCTTGAAATTTTCATGTGAATGTTATGATGTGCATGAATGCATGAATGCAACAATCACAAATAAGGGATCACACACAAGGCAAACAAACAAAGGTCAAGGGATGAATCAAGTCATTATCAAGATCAATCATCCATTTTGGTGGATTATGGCTTTCACCTTATCAACACCCAAGTTCCATTGATATTGACAAGACTTGATTGGATCAACCAAGAATCACGGGTTTGTGGTGAATCACGACCATGGAGTCTGGGTAAGAACCATCCCAAGGGAGTGAGCTAAGGATAAAAACCTATAAATCATGTTCTAAAAAGTTCCCAGGGTCTTAATTCCATCTATCGGATATTATAGGTTAAGATGACTGACTCATCGACCCATAATATTCTCAAGAGAAAGTCGTCTGAGTGTAGTATTGTGTAACAACTGTTATAAAGTCTACACTTGAACAACCTCCGCACTACGACCTAAATAGGCCAAGTGGGGTTAAATGTTCTACGGTCCTCAACTTCTCGGACCCCAAATTAGAGATAGTAATGCCTAACCACAAATACTTGTGTAACATTTCCAAATCCAAAAGGGTCTCCACTGAGCAGATGGATCTCAAGCCAACTTGTTAAGGACTACTCCACACAAGTCAAACATGACTATACCATCCTCTTATCTTAATTGCACTCAAGTTCGGGTTAGAACTTATCTCAACACTCAGAGATCACCAAGCACAACAAGCAGATTATATCACACAAACAAATATACATACATCAAACATACAAATATATACACACAAAAAAGTAGGCTAAACCCACTGGAGACTACTCCTCAACAGAGTCGCCACTTAATTTCTGTAGCGATAAATTCATGATCATCAAGCTATGGATAAGCAAGACATCAAATAACAAGAGTCGCCACCACGCTTTTATTATTTCCAAGGGAAAAGGGAAAAGTACGAACAAAACCGAAAAATAAGAAGTTTTCAAATCAAAACTAATAAAATGCCAGAGATTATAGGTAAGGGGGTTGGTTACACAGAGGGAAGGTGTTAGCATCCAAAGTGTCCTAGGTACTCCTAGGGAGCCCTTTCTTGTGTGCATATGTATTTTGTACAAATGATGTTTGTAAGCAAATGAAATGGGGGGATGAGAAAAGAATTCATTAATTATATTTTTGTGTTTTACAAGACCTTCAAACTTGTGCCTATGTACCAACATGAAAATGAGGGATCAAAACCTCGTAGTTCGTGATACAAATTTCAAAGTGGATGCATTGCTTTTAACAAAAATTAGGTTTGAAAGGCATAAAAGCCTAGAAAATGGTTTGAATGAGTTAGTTCTTTTTGGCTTTTGAAAATATTAAGTTAAGTATAGTTAAGTTTATTTACAGGTTTGATTTAAGAAAAGAAATTGAAAAATGCAATGGCATAAGGCCAAAGTTTCTAGTTTGTAAAATGGTATAAATTTAGAGAAAAAAAATACAAACAAAGAAGTTTTTTTAAAAGGAGGGAGAGATTTTGAGATGAGAAGGAGATGAAGAGACTAATCCTAAGCATCAATTTAAAAGTTAAGAGTTGAAAAGATCTGACCAATGGGCTGCAATCCAATAGACAAGAATGTCATATAGAAACCCAAATTCCCTTGGACATTAGAATCAAGCAACAAACAATGCACAATATTAACTTGAAGAGCAAGGCATCAAATAAAGATAGCCACATCTAAGCTTAGCCATTCCATGATCTTCTTCAAGTTTGTCCATGTAGCAGATGAATTCCATAATGCCATAAGTCACAGGTTCAAAATAAAAGCTTCACAATGATCACGTTACAGATGAACTCAAATGAATCTTCAATGATGTATCAGATGAAGTTTCAGATTACAAGCACTTGGTTACATGAAAGTGTGCATTGGCCAAGTCCTTTGCATAAGGAGTCTTGCTTAAATTCTAAGTCCAATTGTCTCAGATCAAACCAACAATCCACACAAGATATTTTTTAGGGTTTTGGTTCTTATTATGTACATTAATGGCCAAAGACCACACAAACAAACACAATATACACAAGCAAAATATATCACAAAATATGGTCCAAATGGACAAAGTGAAAAGGACATTAACATAAACAATTAGAATGGTATGAATAATGGCAAATGAATAGAGCTTAGAAATAAAGTGCACTAAAGTAAATAACTTGGAAGTAAATGTTAGTTGTTAATGAGTTAGAAGTTAGTATTGCTTTTTCTTTTTGTTTTAAGTCATTCTTTGGAGAACACTCAACCCACTTATCACAAGCATGGATCCTTGAACAAGGACATCTTCCAAAGGAAGGAAAAAAGACCAAGTTTCCACCCAATACCATGAAACAGGGGAGACTTACAATCTCACTAACTAGAATGCTATGCCTTTTGTGTCAGAAATTTACCGCTATGTTAAGCAATCGTAATTGGACTTATGTAGAAGTCACAACTATTTGAGGCCGGGAAATAGAATTTTGGTGTTAATGCATGTTAGAGACATAGTATAATGGACTATGATCATGAAACATACTACACATAAAAATAATATGCAAAAGAGGTGGCCTAATCTCATCCATACTTATGTTGATTTTCAATCAACTAGCCTTAGGACATTGAGATATCATAGGACCATGACATGAATGCATAAAGAAGGGGAATAAGATGAAGAGGGAAGGGAAATGGATAAAACTCAAATTGGACAAATGAGGACTTTTACCAAATTAAGATCATTCATTCATTTTGGGAGATGGAATGTACATTCCATCAATCCCCTAAATCCAATGATCTTAACCTAGCAAAGTCAAATCAACCTTGACCAAGGCCCAATAACACAAGTCAAACTCATACAAACAATCAAAATGGCTCAACACAATTATTTGGCATTTATTTAATTTAAAAATACTAAAAATAACGCATTAAATTAAATATGGTTTGTCAAATTCCTAAAACCTCATCAAAACACCAAAGAAATAGCCATGAGGTTTATCATAGGTCAACCAAGGTCAAAGGACATTGGAGAAAAAATTTCAGAATTTTTAGAGACTTAAAAGTATTTTTAAACAATTAAAAATAATCACAAAATCAATTAAATCATGAAAAATATTAATAATGATCCAAAAAATAATTTTAATTCAAAATATGAAAGAGGATTTTATTTATATTTTTTTTGGTGAAACTCTCATATTTTTTGGATCAATATTAAAATTAATATGAATTAATGAAAATAAAACAAATAAAATGAAATTCAAATATTCAGAAAAAACGTGGACCACTTGATCTCCCTCATTGATTGAGGTGGCAGATCAAGTGGCCATCAGCGCGCTTTCCACCATAGTCACTAGTTAACGCTTAACACAAATGGTAATTACAAACAACGCGTGAGATTAAAACATTTTGAACAAGATCAATGGCTCTGAACCTATCCAGCACATCACCAGCGCTAAACCTCCGGTCACCTTCTCAGGCGAGTCTCACCGTACTAGTTCAATCATCACCATCACATAAATGAAAAAGGAGGACATGATCTGAAAGAAAAAATGGCGTATAACACGAATCTGACCTCAATTTTAACTAACTCCACATATATAGAAAGATATGAGGAGTTGAATTTTGAGGTGTGTCAACTGAGTTGCTTCGATTTGACCTCAAAGAAACTCAATCCTCTTTCCTACATTTGTAGGACTTCAAACAACCAAAGATCCAAGAGAATTAATGAGCATTGAGTGAGAATTAAAGAGAAGATTTTTTTTGGAAAATACCTTCAATGTTGTGCAAAACTTGATCTTGCTTGCTTCAATCCTTACTTGATCACACTCAAGGAGCTTGCAGAAGTGGTTTGGGAATGGAATAAAGCTTTGGATCCTGGAGTTTTTGAATCTCCAAACAGTGAGATTCAAACTCATTTTTCAAACTGAAAATTCTCAGGTTTTCCTTTGAATTGTGAGGGTTTGAAGAGAGGGAACAAAGTTGGCGCGCAAGGGTCCTCTCAAATGAGCTCAGAGGGCTTGTATTTATAGCAATTGGGAATGATATTTGCGCACTTCAAGTTTCTTCCAAATTTAGCAATGTCATGCACATGCTTGCATGGGTGTGTACAGGCCTATGAAGCAATCCAATTAGGTCTAAATGCATCTGAAATGAGATTGAAATGAAGCTTGAATGTCAAGGCAATGTGAAATGGTCATTTGTACTTTTGATTTTTCCACTTGATGCAGGCCTGTTAAAACCATGCGCAGTCCTAGCAATCCTTGTCCAAAACGAATGAAATAATACTCTTTGGAAAGATTAGATCAAGAGGAACAACTCTTATGTTTAACATTTTTCCATTTGGAACTTGGATCAAGGTGAATTTTGAGGTGGAAGTTTGGAAATTTCAACATGTTGAAAAAATTTCTAAGTGTCAAGCCATATACCTTAATGTTCCACCTTACTAAACTTTTTATGTGAGCTCTAAATGAGAAAAGTTGTATCTATTTCAAAGACCTTCAAAATGGTCACCAATTTGACATCATTTGGTCCAAAATGACCTATAATGTATCCTCATATCACATGCTCATAAAAGTTGATTTAGCTCTCACTCCAAACATCAAAGTTGAATTAGACATCTTGAATTTTATTTTTCAACTTGGAAAACTTTCATCTCATAAAAATTGAGCAAGTTATGACCTTGGGAAGTTGACTTTCAACTTAGGGTTTAGACAAAATGACCTATAATGTTTCAACATGGAAAATGACTTTCCAAACAAAATTAGATCTAGACTTCAACATGAAAGTTGTTTGGGATGTCATTTAGAGTAACCTTTATCTTTGAATCATTTTCATATGATGAAAAATGTAGGAGATAGGGTCTAAAGGGACCTAGTTTTGATCAGATGAATTCATCTGGCCAACCACCATCAACCAACTTGCTAACTTGCAATTCTCTTGACTTTTTAGGCTCATGGTAGATCATATATACATAATATGATAAATTTTGAAGTGTCCCTTGAGAAATTTGATCAATTGATATGGAAGCTTGTTGAAGAAGTTACTCATGATACCTAGACAAACTAGGGTTTCCAAGGCAAATCAACTCCCAACTCTTGAAGAAAACTTGATCAAAATGGCATGTAGAGATCATTGAGACTCATATATGATGCTTAGAGACATTGTGGATCATTCCTTGGTTGTACTCTTAGCTATGAGGGTCTTAAACCATAGATGTGAACTTGATAGATCAATGGGGATCATGCCTTACCTACAAAAGAGTAGACAAATGCAAAGACATATTTTTGGTATTTTGGTTAGTAAAATGATAATATACAAGTATGATACAATCACATGGTGCTTGGTGATCTTTCCCAAAACAAACCCAATGAAAGAGGGGTAAGGAGGATGCCAATGTGTATTCCCAATGCTAGTGCATATGATGAAATTGCATGAGGGATCTTAGGGTTAAAATTAGGGTCTTACAGATTTTAGTTTTAAAATTTCCAGATTTTTAAGTGAAGGTTTATGAAGATGATGATGAAGAAGTGAAGGAAAAAATATGAACAAATGTTATGACAAGCTAATATACATATCTCTATTACGAGAAAGAAGATTGATGACGGGCTATCAGAGCACGTCATTTAGCAAGAAAACTTTACAAGTTATGACAAGAATTAAGCAAGTTAGAAGCATTTAAGTGAAAAAATTTGGAAAAAACGCTTTTGGGTGAAGAAAAGGACTTAATGAAAAATTGGTGAAAGAAAGCGCGCCCGCGTTGCAGCTTTTCGCTGACACTTTTTTGAATGTGTTAAAAGGGGAAAAGAGGAAAATAGATGGTTTGATTACCAAGATCTGAAAGTGACATTTAAGAGCGTTTTTGGAGCTTTTGGAGGCCATTCAAGTTATTGGAGAGCTTCTTATTCAGTGGTTTTTTATGTTCTTCGAATCTAAATTATTAGTATTGATTAATTTCAACATGAGTAGCTAGATTCCTCTAGGTTAGGTCAAATTTGATGATGAACCTGTTTTTACTTGATTGGGACATATGATCCGATGATGTTATTATCGTTATTGTTCTGACTTATTGTTATTATTCCCTTATTGATTGTGCTTAATGCTTTTTTATTGTTACGACATTCAAATCGATCTTGATAAATAGTTACTACTAACCCTAGGGCTATCTATCTAAAATATTGAATTTTTTAACTGACTATGGACGGTATGATTAGGAATTGTGGCATATGGATTAACGCGTTATGTTGTCTAATCTGACGGGATAATTGGTCTGAGGGATTAGGGAGTTGACGCATAGATTAGTGAGCTACACAACAAGGGAATGGTGCAGTGGTAGAGTTAGTCTGTCGTATAACTCTGTAATCAACCCATGTTTATTAATGTATGTTTCATCAATCAAATAGAAATGGATGACTATGATAATACGATCCGACCACTTGTCTCATCATCGTCATAAAACTCTTTTAATTTTTGATCAAAAATAAATTATTTTGTTGTTTTCTTTTGCCACGTGGGTATAAAGCTCTAATAAGATATATATTTACAACATCATTTTAACAAGGATCATCTTTAACAGAGGATGGATAAAAATAAAAATTATATTTAATTTATAAAAAGTACTAAAGTCTTAGCAATAAATTCTATATAAATAGTAAATAATGGAACTTACTATAAGTAATTTGTTCATAATCACTACAATATATTTTTATTATATGTTTTTATGTTAACACGGTGACTAAATTATTCGAGATTAATATCAAAATAATCTTATCAAGTATCTTAATAGCTACGTCATCCACAAAATGGAATATCTTATGTTTGAATAAATTATTATTTTTATTAATATATCTATTTGACTTAAAAAATAATAAAACTTATATATCCGGGTAGGCATATTCGATTTGATTTGCTGGTAGAAACATTAACCTTTTTTTTAGATATTTATGTAGATATAGATATTAAATTCAACGAAACCACAGATCCTCCTTTATTATACATCGATTGAATATTATTTGTTTTTCATTATAAATATTAAACAACATGTAAACTATATCACATGCCCCAATTAATTTCTAAAAGTGCTTCCCATCTCCAGTTACTTTTTTAATTTTCTACGTTGTGCAGACAAAAATGCCACCACCAGATGAACAATAAGAAATATGATAATTAAAGCAAAGAAAAAGTAGGTTTGGGTGAGCAAAGTGAGCAAAGTGCACGTGAATGAACAATGACCAAACAGCATCTTCACTCAAAGATCCTTTTTCTCTAGTTTGTGTTCACATGCATCTACTCTTATGTCACCAGATTCTTAATTGGACCCATTTCACACCAATAAATTTGACACTCTTCCACTCTCTACTATATTTGTTGGAACTTGAGAGCCACAAGAATGGTAAAGATGGTGAATAATTAAGTGTGGAGAAGGGAGGGGTTAACATAAGAGAGTGATAATTAAAGGTGAAAGTATGTATTATTTCATTCACAAGATATATTAAGGGTATTTATACAATTACATAATCAGATACATTATCAAATAAAATAAAATTTGAAAACTCTCATGTGTAACCGATTGATATAATATGTCAACCGGTTGTACTAAACTATTAAGTCAGTTTTTTAACCAAAAATACACATTGAAAATCGCTTGACATAATATGTTAATCAGTTGCACTTTGTTGTTGTGTAAGTTTTTGTTTGACATTTATAATGGACATAACCGATTGACATAAAAGTGCAACCGGTTAGATGCACGTGAATTAGTTTTTTCTCTTAACACACCACCTTAATTCATGTGCTTCAAGTATTTCATGTCCATATTTTTCTTCAATCTCTTGAATACTTCAATTATGACTCCCTTGGTCAACAAATCGGCCAATTGAGCTTCACTTTTACAATACCTTAATCTCATCCTTCCTTCATTAACAAGTTCTCTCAAGTAGTGAAATTTCATCTCAATATGCTTGTTTTTCCCATGTGTAATTGGATTCTTAGCAAGATTTATAGCAGAAAAGTTATCAACCATGAGCGTTACAGCTTACCCTATTTGCTACCTAGCTCCTTCAACAAATTCATTTACCACACGACTTAGCAGACACACAACAAAGTTGCAATATACTCGGCCTCAGAAAAAGAGAGCGCCATTACTGGTTCCTTCTACGAACACCAAGAGATTGGTGTTTCTTCGAACGTAAAGATGTATCCAGCTATAGACTTTATATCATCTTTATCTCGGCACCAATTAGAATTGGTAAATCTGAGTAAATTACATTTTTTCCCTTGTACATTGCGGGAAAGAGAATTTTGCAGCGAATAGAACCTTTGATATATCTTAGAATCCTCTTGACTAATGCCAAGTGATACACCTTTGATCTCTCTATGAATCTACTCACAATACCAACACTAAACGTCAAATTCGATCACGTATTGCACAAGTAACACAAGGATCCAATCAGCCTCCTATACTGAGTTGTATTAACAACTTGCTCATCCTCATTTTTTAACAACTGCATCCTCGGTTCATCCGAAGTAACGACCTCATTACAAGGCTCCATTTCAAACTTCTTCAAAATCGCAAGCGCAAACCTTCTTTGGTGCATAAGCAGACCTTTTTGGACTTGTAAAACTCAATACCATGAAAGTTTGTCATGAGGCCTAGGTCTGTCATATAAAACTCCTACATAATCTCACCCTTGAACTTAGAAATACAATCTTCATCGCTGCCTATAATAAACAAATCTTCTATGTAGAGACAAAGGATTATCACCCCTTCATTTGTATCCTTCTTCATATAAACACCATGTTCGAATACACACTTATTGAAGTCAATCTCCTTTAAGAAACCATTTATCCTCTTGTTCCAAGATCTTGAAGCTTGTTTCAACCCGTACAACGCTTTCTTCAATTTGTAGATCCTTGACTCTTGGTTTTTCACAATAAAACCATGGGGAGGTTCTACATAAATCTCTTCTTCAAGTGGTCCATTCAAAAGTGCAGATTTGACGTCCAATTGATAAATGAACCAATTGTTGTTGTTTTCAATCCCAACAACCAATTGGATGGTTTTAATTCTAGCCACTGGTCCAAATACCTCTTCAAATTATAAGCCTTCTCTTTGCAAAAATCCTTTGTAACTAATCGATCCTTATGCAAAAACCTCTTTAAATACACTCTCGCACTTCTTGAATTTTGTCAAAAATGATGTCTCGGTTGATCACAACCCTTATGTTTTTTGCATCATACAACTTGTAACCACTAGTGGATTGATACCTTACAAGAATCATTAGTTCTCTCTTACCATCCAACTTCTTTCTAAGTTGTCCTGACATATGTCGATATGCTACTGAACCGAAAACTCTCAAGTAACTCAGATTCGGTTTAAATCCAGACCATGCTTCCTCTGGTGTAATCTTTTAAAGCTTCTTTGTTGGGCACATATTCAGCAAATATGTAGTTGTGGACACCTCTTCTCCCCATAACTCTTTCAGAAAGTTCTTCCCCTTCAACATGATTCGCACCATGTTCATAATCAATCGATTATTCCTTTTGGAAACACCATTTTGTTGCGGTGTATAAGATGGTACTACCTTGTGTACTATGTCATCTTGATCACAAAACCACCCAAAGTCATTTAAGACATATTTGCCTCCACCATCCATTTTGAGAACTTTGAATTTGTGACCGCTTTGCCTTTGAACCATGGACTTGAGCTTATTAAACACTTCAAGTACCTTATCCTTTCTCTTAATTAGGCATGTCCATAGTTTTCTACTATGATCATCAATGAATATGACAAAATATCTATTTCCACCAATAGAATGAATTTGCATTGATCCACACACATCGAACACACCACCTCAAGATGACACTTAGTTCTAAAACATGTGTCCTTTCTAATTTTTTTTCCTTATGTTGCTTCACTTGCACACATTCTTCAAAATTTGCAGTATGTTAATCGATGGGAGTCTGCTAACCATCTTTTTCCTTTGCAAGGAGTTGAGATCTCTAAATTTCAGATACTCAACCCTATGATGCCATAACCACTCTTTTATACTAGTTGGGGTAGCAAGATATCTATGCTCTATAACCTTTAACTCAACTTTGAAAGTTCAATTGGGAGCCATATGAGATTTTAGGACCAAAACCTATTTTGCATCCATAACGCATAACACCTTGTTCTCCATATGAATCTTGTAATCCTTCTTAAGTAATTGGCCAATACTAAGAAGATTACACTTGATTCTGGGGATATATAATACATCATTTATCAAAGAATATACATCATTCATTCTCTCGATCGATACATCACTGATCCCTTCCATCGCTAGAGTGGTAACAACCAATCTTTCCTCCCCGTCATATGTGTTGAACAACCGGAGTTCAAATACCATTGATCGTTGCTTGGAACTTCTTCTTTAAAAGTCACTATTATGTTTTCTTTAGCTTGTAACCAGTTGGCATAAAAGTACAACCAGTTACACTTTAGTTTTGTAGTGTTTTTCGCACTACTGTTGTTCATGTCTTGCAACCTTTTGTTGTTGCATTCTCCTTCTGTGATCATGACCAAAAGTGTATTCTCATCATCAAACTCTTGTCTTGCAACCCTAGTTTCATCTTCTTGAGGTTCCTTCATGTTGGCATTGCACTCTCTTGCAAAATGACCAAGTTTTTTACAATTAAAGCATTGCACGCTACTCTTGTCAACCATCCTTCTTCTTCATCTACCTCTTAGATATCATCTTCTAGATTTGTTTGGTCCAACAACCCTATTTCCACTATTTCCATCCTTTTGGATTATTAAATTCTTGGAAATTTTGGTATCTCTTCCACCAAAATTATGAAAGATCCATCTACCTTTGTTCAAGGGCCACTTTTCCTTCGCCTTCTTGTCTCTCTCAGTGAAGTGGACTTTCAAAGTGATCTCCACCTTTGCCTTATCAACATTCCTTTCCTCCATTATTTTCTCATGTTCCTCAAGAGAGTTATGCATCTCCTCTTTGCTCATCGTTGTAAGATCTTTTTATTCCTCAATCGCAACCACCATATTGTCAAATCTTGGCGTCAAAGAGCGCAAGATTTTTGCGATAACATACTACCTCCACATGCCTTTACTTGGTTCACAAACCGAGTAATTCTTATTGTGAAATCATTGATGGTCTCTTTCTCCTCCTTTTGAATAAACTCAAGTTGTCTTTTGTGAGTTTGTAACCTTACAACCTTCATTTTGCCAACCCCTACATACACCTTCTCCAAGATTTCTCATACTTGTTGTTTTTACTTTTGATTGAAGTCATTTGGTAAAACAACATGGGTTGTACAAAATATATTTTTGGTGAATATGTAACATGTGGGACAAAATGTTCCAGCATGTATTCCAGCATCAGGCCTCAGTCTTTAGCCAATAAATATGAGCGTGCTTTTGTTTGATTGCGAGAAGGTTATTAATCTAAATCAGTTAGGAAAATTATTTTATTAAAACATAATCCATACTATTTGAATAAGATTTAATTGAATATGGTTTAATTGAAATATTTGGATTTGGACTTGATGAATAAATCTCCAATTTCAATTAAAGACTATTTAAAGTGCGGTTTAGTTTTTGGAAAGAGATTTAGTATGGATCATTTACTTGAGAAGTTGGAATTTGATGTATATCAAGTAAATATTTTATGTTTTGTTGCGTGGGCAGATTCAGGCCAAATGTTCCAGCATGTATGCAACATTTGGCCTTTGTCAGCAGGCCATGGTTGTTGTTGTTCTGAGCGAAAATTCTAGTTATATTTCAATCAGACTTGTTACTATCTTTTAGTAATAAATTTATTAGATTTGTTTGGCTGACTAAAAGGATCAAATTAAATCAGTTAGAGAATTAAAATTGAATTCAAACAAATCAAATCTTTTTTGGAGGTTGTCAAAAACAAATAAAAACTTAATCTTTTACAAATCTGGATGAGATCTTATCTTTTGGCCAATGGAGAAAATCTCAAAAGATTGCATTGTTATTTAAGAAGACTCAAACCTAACGTTCAAAGTGTGCAAGTATTAAAGATTCGTGTGTTAGGGTTTATCATTTTAGTCTTTGTTTTTGTTTTTGTTTGTGCACCATCCTAACACCTGCATTCTTATCTAAAGGCATAGAGTTTGGTTTGTTAGTTGAGTTGTAATTCAACATTCATATTCTGATTATTATAGATATCATTTGGGATTAGTGATTGAGAGAAAGTGAGAGGGGATCTCATATTTAGGGGGAGTTCTAAAGAGAAATACACTAGTAGAATTAAGAAGAGGATCATTGAGCAAAGAGTTTTTCATCTAAGACACTTTGTACTAATTCTATTGAAGAGTGGATTTACTTTCTTGGGTTGAAAGCCCCTAGATGTAGGTATTGTTTGCACTGAACTGGGTTAACAGTTCTCTTGTTTTCTTTTATTATTTTATGATATTTTATCTGCTGCCTATCAATTCTGGTATAAGATGTCGAACACATTGGCTTAAGCATCTGATCCAACATATGTCCCATAAGAATACAATTTGACTTGCTTTGATGATTCACAATCACCAATTGTCTCGAAATTATCCGCATCAACACATTGATGGATCAAAAATAGTGCCTTGAAATCTTTCTTATTCTCCTCCTTATGCTTAGATCGTTCTCCATCAATTGCACCTTCATGAAGTGAAATTATCCCATTTTTTATCACTTCAAAAACATCTTGATAGCCAAACAACACATTCATTTGTTTGTACCACTTGTCATAATTCTTTGCATCAAAGATTGAGAGATTTATAGGAATTCTTTCATTGGAGACATAAGTCATGTTTGCACACTAGGTGTTTGTTGGATTGAACCAGACTCTTGATGCCAAATGTTGGAACTGAGAACCACAAGGATAATGAAAATGGTGAATAATTGAGTATGGAGAGGGAGGGAATGAGAACGAGAGAGAGTGATAATTAAGGGTGAAATATGCATTACTTCATTCACAAGTTACCCCAATGGTATTTATACAATTACATGACGAGGTACAATTATCAAACAAAATAAAAACTGAAAAAATCCCAAGTGTAACTGGTTGACATATTATTTCATCTAGTTGCACTAAGCTACTGAGTTAGTTTTTAACAAAAAATACACAGGTGTAACTGGTTGACATATTATGTCAACCAGTTTCACTTTGCTATTGTAAGTTTCTATTTGACATTTACAAGGGGTGTAACCAGTTGACATAAAAGTGGAACCAATTACACGTACTAGAATTAGCTTTTTCTCTTAACAATATTGGTTGCTGCATGTTTTGATAAAGTCCAAATATAAGTTCTTGAAAATTTAATTACCGACAACAAAATGTACAATAAAATTCCATGGTAGTACATTTGTTAACTATACATACATGAAATCCATGTGGAGACGAATTATTTTATTACTTCGACCAAATTAGTGCACTTGCTAATAAAGTCAACAACTGGCGTAAAAGTAGTAGTCCCAGTATTCACCATTTGTCAACGGATTTTGATTTTTAGAAGTTGGTTAGAAATAGTTGTAGAAGTTAGTTAGTTTTTAAACTAACTTAGCCTTAATCTCTCCATATATAGAGGATGGAAATTGTATTGTTTCTCATGTAACTTTTATTTTATTTTATTCATTCAATAAAGGAGATGAGTTTATTAAGCATAAAGCTACATCATTAACATGGCATCAACAACAATTTCTACATCTTTTCTCAGCTCTTGATTCCCTTCTTCTTCATCCTTTGTCCACTCTTCCATGGCTCTTGCCAATTATATTGATTTTCAACCAATTCTTCAAATCCTTATTACCTTCATCCTAATGAAAGTCCTGCCCTAACAATTATTTCAACTCCCTTAGATCACAAGACTTATCAACCTTGGGCTCTTTTCATGCACATTTCCTTAATCTCTAAGAGCAAAGAGAAGTTTGTTGATGGTACTCTACCTAAGCCACCAAATGTATCAGACCCTCTATATCCTCCATTGGATTTGATGCAACACCATGGTTCTAGCTTGAATTCATCGTCCATAAATTAATCCATTTCGAAATCATTTCTTTTGATATAAGCAGCAAGGGGTGTTTGGAAAAATCTCAAGACTCGTTTTTCTTAGATCGATATCTTTCTCTTTTCAAACGTTCAAGAAGAGATATACATGCTTCAAAAGGTAAATCTCGATGTGTCTGATTACTTCACAAAGATGAATGTTCTATGGGATGATTTGAAAATTTATCGTCCTATTCCCCATTGCAAATGTTACATCCAATGCACTTGTAATGCCATTGTTTCTTTGTAGATCTATAATGGCCAAGATTATGTTATTACAATCTTAAAGGACCTTAATGAAAATTTTAACACTACTAAATCCTAGATCATGCTCATGAGTCCTCTACTAGGTATGTATTCTCCTTGATCATTTAACAAGAAAGAGATATATGCATTCCTCTTCTTGATCCTTTTCTACATGATGCCTTAGATTCATCCCATTCTTATGCCATCTTGCTAGATGATTCTTCTCTACCCAAATTCAATCCTCCAAACAAATGGAAATTAACATATCATCCTAGAGGAACCAATAAACTTTATACTCACTATGGTAGGACCAATGATACAGCTGACACATGTTTTGTGAAACATGACTACCCTCATAGTTCTAAGAAAAAAGGAAAGACATCTCAATACATTATTCAAAATGACTCCATATCCGATACTGATGTTTCAGGACCAAGTTCTTCAAGTTATAAGTCCTTTTTTTACTCAAGAGCAATATAAAAGTCTCTTTGTCTTGCTACAACAATCACAAACCAATTTCACTCCCAAAGCCAAAGGTGTTTAAATTTATCCCCTTGCCTTTACCTCTAAGTCATATACTAATGATGGTAAGAATCCTCATTTTTGGATCTTGTACATTGGTGCCACTAACCATATTACATTTACACTCACTTTGTTTTTATCCTATAACATTATTCAACCTATTTTAGCATCCCTACCCATTGGCATAACTATTTTAACGCACATATTTGGCTATGTTCTCCTTTCACCCACCCATACTCTTCACAATGTTTTATACATTTCATTTTTCATGTTAATCTAATTTTCATTACTACACGTTCTATTTTACCTAACTGATATGTCTAATTTTCATCTAATTTTTGTCAAATTTTGCAGACTTCTACCAAGGCAATGATTGGTATAGCTAAAATCCATAAAGGATTATATGTGATTGATACTACAAATATTAATTTTTGACCACTATGTGAATAATTTTGTTTCCATTGCGAATTCCAATTTATGGAGTTATAAGCTAGGACACACTTACCATATTAGTTTGCATTCCATTTCAATGTCCCTTCCTTTTGTATCTACTAAAAATACTTGGACACCTTGTGACTCTTTCAATTATGCTAAACAAAATAAATCACCTTTTTCATTAAGTAATATTATTTCTTCTGCACCTTTCTCCATTGTATCTCTTTTAGGCTGTGTACTAGTCAAAAAGTACATGTGTGCATGATATCTCTGAAATGGAAAGGGATAATCAAAGGCTTTAGTAGGTTTATAACAATTTATAGTTGTAGGAACATTCTTTCAATTGAGAGAACCCATGTACGATGGTGTTATGGTGGTTGTATAGGTCCTACTCACGTGAGGTGAGAGGCTCTGTTGTTAGCATGTTGCTTTATGAGATGTCCTTCTCCCATGGGATAAGTATTCATAAAGTATCTTTGGGCATAAGACTTAGGTAACCATAAGAGGTGGTAATCTCTCCTTCTTAACTAGAGGAGGTTATTGACTACCTATTCATTAGGAAGTGGTATGACTCTGTACACATACCTGATGGAGTGATATTGGTATACTACATGTGTAATATTATGAGGGATATCCAATATATTATAGAGATGACTCATGGGTTCACTTCTTAGGACAAGGACCCTTGTGTCACCCATGTTTGGGGACTTTCACAAATATAACACTGCACAGTCCCTCAAGCACGAGGACTTATAAAGGGAGAAGTGTTTTAAATCTCTTTTTGGGATCCGCCCTAATGTCTAAGGAGAGAACCTAACCAAAAGGCGACCATTTTAGCGAAATGTGAGTCCCTCATTTTTGGGTGAGTCCCTCAGCGAAAGGTATCCTGTTTAGCATAAGGTGAGTCCTTCAGCTTTGGGTAATTCCCTCAGTTGAAGGAAAACAATTTAGCAGAAGGCGAGTCCCGCAGTTGAAGGCGTCTGTTTTAACGGAAGACGAGGGAATATGGAGTAGATCATTATTGTAAGGTGAGTCACCACTTCCTGCCAAATGTATATGGGTAAGCAAATGTTAGCGGAGAACATCGAGTTCCCCTTGATTGATTAAAGATGTCAAAATGTTAGATAGTTGTGAAAACTTGAGGGTTCAATGAAGGAAGCATGGGAAATATTTAATGCAAATAATGATCATTTTCCTTTGAAACCCAAATTAATTCCTTTTCCTTATACTTGTACTCTAAGTGTAGAAGCTTTTCCATTCCTTACCACGGTCACTCCCTTGAGTGGATGCATTACTATTTTGGACTTCTACAAAAGAGTTAGTTCATTATTTGAGAAGGACTTTTTCCTCTTTTCTTTCGATTATTCTTCATACTTCCCCTAAAAAACACGTTAGTCCTAAAAAAACTCTAAAGAAAAAAGGAGAGTTGACATTCACTTCTTTTCGTATAACATAAACGTTAGCAATCTTATCCCTTTTTTTCTCTCTTTTATCCATTCGGAGTTAATGGCCAAAAGGAATAACAATCGTGTTGGTTCTATGTGTTGGCAGCATTTTTGGTAAAACCTAGAGTGTTCACAAGTTGTCACAAGTGTTGTCTTGACAAAAGATAACATTTACCTGCAGGATGTTTAAAATGTGAATATGCAGGATTTTTACTGAGATGTCAGACCCGATGTCATGACATTTGTATACAGAACATTCAGTCTGAATGTTATGTATTGTGTGATTGCGCTTTTTGTGCTAACTATGTATGATTGAAGAGATGATTGAACGCGTCCTCAATCAGTAATTACAACCAGATTGAATTATTTTCCAACGAGATATAATTAGCTGACATGAGAAGATATGAATGGAAAATAGTTTTAGGGTTTTATGATGTCCAAGCCCAGCCAAATGCTTTTATATAAAGGACATGGAAAACCTGGTTTTATACACAAGAAATAACAAACGAAATATTGAGAGAGAATAAGGGTTTGAGTCTTGTGTGGTCGTGTGTATTATAAGCCATTCATTCATCCATATATGATTGAGTTCGACTGATTTTTGAGTTATAATTTGTCCACTCTAAGCTTTGAAGCATGAGTGTGTGTTTACTTGATTGAAGCTTTTAAGCAAGATCAAGTATGTGTCTTTGAAGAGTGTCTTCTTTTCATTGTAATTCTTGTTTTATATCACTGTTGTGATTGAGGGGGAGTGAGTAGGATCTCATATCTAAGAGTTCTTAGGTAGAAGTCACACAGGTAGAGATTAGGTGAAAAGACTGTAACTTGAAGTTGTTTACTGATAGTCTTTGAACTGATTCTGTTTAGTGGATTTCCTTCCTGGCTTGGCAGCCCCCAGACGTAGGTGAGTTTGCACCGAACTGGGTTAACAATTGCTTGTGTCTCTTGCATTACTATTCTTTATCTTTTATCCTGTTTGTATTGTTCAGATATTAGTGTCGTGACATTACCTTCAACATCTCATATCTGATACCAGAATTTCAAATTGCATTCTCGTTCGAGACATATTATCTTTGTATTCCAACCCTGATATGATAAGCATGTTTCATGGGGACATTGGATTTTCCAGTACGAGGCGTGAAGAGGACGTGGTTCTTGAGCCTTGTTCAAGAACATAGACGACCAACGTGAACACTATCGGCGAGGCTTCTACTCCTTAATTTTATTTTTGCATGGCTGTTATTCACGAGGTTGGGATTTTTATTCCTTTTACTCCCTTTGAGCTTGATTTCTTGGCGGTCATTAGCGCTGCCCCTGGCCAGATTGGCCATAACGAATGGCGTATGTTAAGGGAATTTTAGACAATCTGCAATAACCTAGGGGGCCTCCCACCATTTTGGTATTTCTTTCTTTTTACATCATATAAGTTTTTCCCAACTGTGGTTGGCTAACTCTGAATGATCTTCCAGGAAAGTGCATGCTGGTCCCTTACACGAGTCCCTATGAGGATTAGAAAGATAGATCCTTGCGAGTGATGGGGAAAAGAGACCCCTCCCTGGTGACTACCAGAGCGATGGATGCCCCTCTTTTTCCTTTATCATGGATGCCATCTCCCCAACTTATCAATGAGTTGGATACTAGTGTCTTTTCCTCCATAGAGAAGGAGATGTTTCAGATCCTGAGTTATTTTCGAACCCTAAGTTCTCGTACTTTAATTACCCATGACCGCGAATATGGAAATGGAATGGAAGAGTAATTGGTTAAGCTGTATAGCCCGATCAGAACTCTACACCCTAATTTTTGATTGGCTATTAATATGGCTTGTCTTTTCTTTTGTAAAGAACATGACTAACATCTCGCTTGATAAAGGGATATAATGTTTTCTTTATATGCAGGTTACACAATAGCGAGCGAAATTCCTCCGCCCCTCCACCAAGATATGATTATTGACGGAGGGAAAAGGTAGTACGAAACATCTCGAGCTGGTAAGGCTCATCCTCCCAAGGTTTCACGATGGGAAGAGGGTCCTTATACACCTTCAAGAAGTCTTTAGGTAGAAAGGGGCGAGAATACAGATGATGGATCTTCCCTTCTCGAGCCTTCTTAGTGGAATAATATTACCTTTAATGTAGTGGAATTCTCCGATCGCCACCTTTCCCCCTTGAAGAATTTCACTGGAGGTTATCAGTGGTTGCTTGGCATGTTTTTGTCTATTTATCTAACCTACTATAGGTCCAGCTCTTGCGGTGCCTCTATTGGGTAAGTCTCGGAGGGAGAAGCATTCTGACATTATGCGAGAACTACAGTCCAGTGTGAATTATGCAATGATAAGTTCTCGTGAATGTGGGATGGTCGTATAAGCACTAAGAGAAAAGTGGGATGTCGTGAAGGCACACACCAAAAAGCTAGCTACTACGGATCTCACCTAGTTTGAAGAAGTGGGGGGCTGGAGCAATTGCTCAAAGACATTAGTAGCTCCAGAGAAAATTTAGAGGATACATCCCCGTCACTCACAAATGAGGTTGTGGCCACCTGCTCTCAATACTTTGAAATGGAGAAAATGCAAGTTTCCTTCCTTTACCCTAATATCGACTTATACGAGATAGATCTATTCCACGTGGCTCGAGATGGCCACCTAGTAAATGAGGAGTAATCCCTTGTACTTTGATCCTTTTGTAATACCCTTTTTTTGTAATGCTGTGTGGCTTCATATTAGTTTCATGTTATTCATACATCCCCCTTTTTAAGCATGTATATTTTCATATTTATATCGCCCAACATATACATCCGCATATGTACCATCGTAAGGTTGCATCCCTGAAGGTGTCATACAAATATTTTCACATCATGGAGTCAGGCGCTCCGATGATGGCCATCTGATTATTGATGGAGGTGATGTGCTCATAAGGATCGTTGCGCCCATAAAACTCGACGGGGCAAGTTCCTTCCATATTTCATTTGAGAGTGGCTAGGGGTCCAACACTTCCATCTCCTCAGTGGCATTAGTCTATTGCTGGAGCTGCCTGATGCTATGGATGTTGTCATCCAATGTCTAGTTCTGATGACACAATTTGTCCATGGCGACACGCATATTTTCCAGGGTGTTGGCATCACTGCTACCACTGGTATCCTTCAACCTAGGGGATGTAGCTCTCATATTAACCATGGTCAATAATGTCTAAGTATACGTGTGGAGGGTAATAGTGAGTAAGGTGATTATGATGAAGAAGGTTTGGATCATATTAGTTTCACCAAGGCCTCACGGTGGGTGCCACTGTACTAGTCAAATAGTACAAGTGTGCATGGTATCCCTACAAGGGCAAGGGATACTCAAAAGCCGTAGTATGTTTATAACAATTTGTGGTGGTAAGGACTTGCCCGTGATAGTGATAAGTCATGTATGATGGTGTTATGGTGGTTGTAGAGGTCATGATAACCTAAGTTGAGAGGCTCTCTCTATTAGCGTGTTTCTTTAGGTGTTATGTGTAAGTTATGAGATGTCATTATTCTGTTCTAGGGAGAAGTATTTATAGAGGCTCAATGGGCCTAAGACTTAGGTAACCCTATGAGGTGGTAACTGTTCCTCCTTGACTGGAGGAGTAATTTGACTACCTATTATTTAGGAAGTCATGGTATGGCTCAGTATAATACCTGATAGAGTGATACTGGCATACTACATGTGTACAATTAGAAGGGTGAGCTCACTTCTTTGGGCGATAACCCTTGTGTCCCTCTGTTTGGGGACTTTCATAAATATAACACTACATACCATAAATATTTCCTTACAACGATTGATGATTTTAGCAGGTTCACTTGGATCATTTTTCTCAAAACCAAAGATGAAACTAGAACACATCTCAAGAACTTTGTTGCCTACATAGAATACATGTTTCGTACCACTTTGAAATGCTTAATATTCGACAATAATAGTGAATTCCCTATGGATTATTTATTTCAATACAAAGGCATCATTCACCAAATATATTTTGTTGAGACTCCCTAACAAAATTGTGTAGTTGATTTTGTACATGAGACTCCAAACACAAAAAGACGGGGGAGTGAATTGTATGGATTTGAAAAACCATTTTCAAAATAAAATCTTTTATGAACAAAAGTTAAAAAATCTTTGGCAAAAACCAACAGAGTAAAAACAACATAAATAAATAACAGTAAAATAACGGATTAAGGGATGATAGAAAAACACTAGAGAATTATAGAGGTTCGATCTAATGAAGTGACCTACTCCTCTCCCATAAATTCCTTCTTGAGAGTTTCCACTATGTTGATAGCTTTTGTCAGAATTTTCCCACAAACCTCCTTATACAAGGATTGGAGTTTTTTAATGGCTAACTTCCCAACCAACACTGAGTTTTAACTAGGGAGATGTCCATACTCAACTGAGATCTTTTTAACAGCAAGCTAATCTCATGAACCGATTGGGAGTTTAAACTATGGAGACCTCCCCAAACAACTACAAGGGTTACCTGGTTTACCTCAAAAATTAAATAAGGTCTTTTCACTTGGTTTAGCTCACAACCAAAACAATTTTTCTCCTAATGAGAAATTGCAATTTTCCCCTTACACCAGACCAGACTACCTCACATATATAAATATTTAACTCTCAAAAGCACTAGGGCTAATAAGAGAAAATAAAAAGACAATAGAGAGTGAGAGAAAGGTATCTCAAATATGTTTTCTGGTGTATGAGAAATGAGAGAGAAAAAAACCTTTTATTTATAGAACAAAAGGTGGCCCAAATATGGAAACAATGGGTTTTTAATGCTCGTTATTCATTATCCCAAGGGCATAATCGATTATTTTACCCAAAAATTGAAAGTTTCAATTTTTATTTATTGCCAATCATTAAGAGACTGCACCGGTCAATTATAGACGCTACAAAGTGAAATAATCGAATATTCTTTATGTATAACTTATTATCCCACTACTACAAATAAGTGATTTTACTTGAGTTGGAAAAGGAGTTTTACCTCAGTTTCATGGACGAGGTAATGAAGAGTGTCGTGGAAAGTGTGCCACTTTTTCCTTCCGATGAACTGCCAACCGAGGAAAAAGTAGCACTGATCAAGGGTTTGATCCCCAACAACAATATTTTTGTATTTTCAAAACTAGAATTCTTACCCCACTTTTATCTTCAAGTGAACCATCAATCGAGGTAATATAGATAGTTTTTTTTTACCTCGGTTAGGTGAAGCAACCGAGTGTAAAACCATTATTTTAAATTATTTTTTAATTTAACAAAAAAATTGTTTTAACATGTATTTTTTGAACAAAACTTAAATTGTAGATTTTTTGAAACAAAAAAAAAAAGACCCATTTGTTAATTAAAACTACATATACCTTATGTACAAAAACTATACATTATTTTACAACAAAACTAGAACATATACATATGATTAACCAAGAAAGGAAAAAACCAAAGTTGATCGACTGTAACGGATTTCCTGAAGTCTTCTTTTGTGAATGGTATCAGGTCGTTAAACACTTATAATTTGAATGATATTTATAAAAAATTAGGATAACACAACAACAATAACAACAACAACAACCCTTCAATATCAACAACATTAAATATTCAAATCATCAATCTCATGACAGCAACAACATTAAACCTTCAATCTCAACATCAACAATAACCTTAAACTTTTTACTAACAACAACAACAACATTAACTTTTCTTAGAATAACAACAATGTTAAACCTTTTACTAACACAACAACAAAAAAACAACCACAACAATAAATCAATAAATTCAATAGTTATTCAATCTAAATATATGAATGTCACAAAAAACTTTTTTACCACTTACTTTAGTTAGTAAATCTCATAATTTTACTTGAAAAATAGTGCAACATAAGGTATCAATCAAAATCTCTACATGTTAAAAAATATTAATACAAAAAGTTTCAAAAGTTTCAAAAGATGTGGCATTAGTGTTCTTTGAAATCTGCGCCTTTAATGTGCCTCATGCTATAGACGTATTTTCATAGGTTCATTCATAATGATCTTTAGGAACTAAAAAACTCAACTATTTTCATGAGACTATTTGGAGTATTGATAGTGCTTATTGCTTTTAGTAAGAAATCAAACGATTGTTAAATAGTCAATTTTGAATGTTTCTTGAGGTGTTCTCTTAGCTTCTTTATCACGTGCATTCTCTACAACAACTTCCTCTTTTGTAGTTGAATAAGTAAAGTCTATCATGGGTCGAAAATCAAAAGAAGATACTTCCACTTCCTAGGTAGACCTTATCTCTTCATCATCTATTTCTCTCTTTGTTCGAGAGGGTGGTCTCTACGGAGCCTTTTTAGAAGTAGATCCTTCTTTAGATTGGGGCATATTGACCATTGATTAAGATAAGAGAATTTGTAGAGAGTATGGAAAATGTGTCATTTCTTTCTATGAATCATTTAGTGGTTTCCCCCTCGCAGCTACATTCTGCAAGTTAGGCGTATATTAAAGTATTCCAGTATTGGTTCGAATATCGAAGGGGAAAACCATTTATGCCCATTTTTTCCATCTCTTCAAAGTACATTGTAGTTTCGTAGCCCAAAAACGGACCCATATTTTGATTAACCTGGTTCATGTTATTTGTAGCTTTAGGTTATTTTCGAAGATCCTGAAGTGTTTACGAACTAGATTCTTCTTGTTTGTTCCACTCCATAAAGAGGCTCGTGCAACATTGTGTACACTAAGGACCGTGGTGGAAGACAGGTGTGTCGGCTTGTTTCCCAAGTACTGGAACAAAGTTCATTTCCTAACGGGGAAGAGGTTGTGTCGGAATTATATATATATATATATATATATATATATATATATATATATATATATATATATATATATATATATATATATATTGAGTGTAGGCATTGCATATAACTATTATGAATTAGCATAATTCTTGATATTGCTTGGTATGTATGTCATGGATATAATTAAGGAATTATTTGTTTAACAATCCATTTTTAGCCAAAACTTGAGAAAACTTGTTTTTTAAAAGTTACAACCCTTTACCATTTTAAGGAAAACAATGTTCATAACTTGTCTTAATGATAGGAGATCATTAAATGTTAAAGGGTATTGTGAAAAGTAAGTTGGATGAGAAAATGATTGTTTGAAAAAAAGAAATCAAGTAGTGAAAATTTGGTGATCAAATGAAAAATATGAGGAAACAAAATGATATTTTGACAAAAGAAAAAGAAAAATGAAAAGAAAGAAAAAATATGTCAAAGAAAAGAAAAGCAACCAAAAAGAAATTTGTAAGTGGAAAGTATAACACCCTTCTAAAATACCCCAAATATTTAATCAAAATAACAAATATGTATCTATCAGAGTAAATATGCAATTAAGGGTGTCACACAATATTTCACACTATTCATCAAAGTAGCTTGTCATGCTCATTTATTTATCAAATAAAACAGTTGCATAATACGCAGCGGATAGAGATCAAATCGATCATTCAAAACATGCAACACACTACATGTAAACTGGTTCAACAATCATCAACAACACAATTAAAATGTTCCCTCCCGATGTTACATCTATCAGAGCATGACCCACTAAGGAGACTACACTAGACTCCAAGCATTAGCTTCTACTCAACTCATTGCTCGTTACCTGAAAAATAGTTGTAAGGGTGAGTTCCTCAATCGATATAGTAAGCATTATAAAATATCATGTCATGTTAAGTAATTTAACACATTAATCACCCTAATCATATCACACATTCAGTAACGGCACATCAACCCAATTATCATACTCAATATTACACAATTCATACTCATACTCAATGTCAACACAACCACACGTATAATATTGGAATACATCCATTCATATTATACGCCATACATACATTATGAAATGAGACTCCACACATGCGGTACCGACTATTCTTGAACATATAGTTCAAGCTCACCGATCAAATCCAGATACGGCTACTAAGCTCACTAGTCCCACTCATTTGAGATCTAGTGACTCACTCACTAATTCCTCACCATGGGAATTAGCTACAGCCCCAAAGGCTATGCTATGCACACTAATCACCTAGCATGCAAACATCAACAACGAATCCACAATGATTCACTCACTAATTCCTCACCATGGGAATTAGCTACAACCCCAAGGGCTATGCTATGCACGCTAATCATCTAGCAATGCAACATCAACAACAATCCACAATGGACATGTGCTCACACTCTAAGCCATACAACAGTCCATTCACAAATACATGCATAATATATACATTCACAATATTATGCACATCATCATACATCATCAACACATGTATCAAACACCATATCATGTCAAATAATTAATCACAGTATTAGCACACTCTACTAATACCCTTACTACTCAAAACAACAGGAAATAATCCCTATTACATCATCCGCCAACATATGTCAACCATCAATTAAGTACACAACATTTAAAACACCAATTTTCCACTCTGCAACAGTGTTAACCGGTTAACGCCCTGGGTTAACCGGTTAACGCAGCACAAACACGCTTCCTGCCCAAAACTTAACAGTGTTAACCGGTTAACGCCCTGGGTTAACCGGTTAACGCAGACAAAACAACAATATCTCAGCAATCACAACAGTGTTAACCGGTTAACGCCCTGGGTTAACCGGTTAACGCAGACAAAACAGCAATTTTACACAATACAACACAGTGTTAACCGGTTAACACCCTGGGTTAACCGGTTAACGCAAGACAGAAAGCTGTTCCTGCGCTAACACAAGGCAGAATGCAGAATTCTCCGCATTTTCCGCCGTTGGAGGACTTCCGGACCTCCGATTCCAATTCCGTAACAAGCTATACGTCCAGCAAATTACGACTCACACGACTATCGATTCGATTACAGTTTTTAACATAGTTTATCCAACGTAATTTTCAGCATTCACAATCCCAATTAGGGTCAATTCAACGGTTTATCACTACCCATTACATGCTAATCCATAATACCCATTAAACGACGATAAACCCCCTTACCTGAGTTAATCCGGCGAATCTTTTAGCTTCAAGCTCTTCCTTCTTCAACCTTCTTCCTCTTGTTCTGCCTCTTTGCCCTTTCTCCACTTTCCACTTTTCAGCCGCTTCTCTGTTTTTCACGTAAAAACCCTTTCTTTACCAAATGGACTCTTTTTCTTATTTCCAACTTATATATATTTTCCAATAATTATTATTCCAATAATAATAATAATAATACAATAATTCCAATTATTTAATTAAATTAATAAATATAATATTAACTTAAATTAAATAATTATCTTATTTTTATCGGGGTGTTACAACTCTCCCCCACTAAAAGAGTTTTCGTCCTCGAAAACATACCTCAAGCGAATAACTCCGGATAAGACTCCTTCATCTGACTCTCAAGTTCCCAAGTCACATTGCCACCTGCTGGTCCTCCCCAAGCTACCTTTACCAAAGCAATCTCTTTACCCCGCAACTGCTTCAACTCTCGATCTTCGATCCTCATAGGTGATGTTTCAACAGTCAGGTTATCTCTCACCTGTACATCATCTACTTGGACCACATGCGACGGATCAGGAATGTACCTCCTCAACTGAGACACATGAAAAACCTCATGCAAATTCGCAAGTGACGGCGGTAAAGCGATACGATAGGCTACCTCCCCTATCCTCTCCAAAATCTGATAAGGACCAATAAATCGAGGTGTCAACTTCCTCGACTTCAAAGCTCGACCAACCCCAGTTATCGGAGTAACACGAAGAAACACATGATCTCCCTCTTGGAACTCAAGTGACTTCCTCCTCTTGTCATGATAACTCTTCTGACGACTCTGAGCAATTCTCATCTTCTCCTGAATCATCTTAATCTTTTCCGTAGTCTGTTGAACAATCTCCGGTCCAACCACAACACTCTCACCGGACTCATACCAACATAAAGGCGTCCGACATCTCCTACCATACAAAGCTTCAAACGGTGCCATACCAATGCTCGAATGAAAACTATTGTTGTAGGTAAACTCAATAAAAGGTAAATAACAATCCCAAGCACCTCCCTTTTCCAAAACACAAGCCCTCAAAAGATCCTCTAGTGACTGAATCGTCCTCACAGTCTGACCATCAGTCTGCGGATGATATGCAGAACTCAATCTCAGCTTAGTTCCCAAAGCCCTCTGCAAACCTTCCCAGAACTTCGATGTAAATCTAGGATCTCTGTCCGAAACAATACTCGACGGAATACCATGCAGACTTACAATCTTCTCAATATACAACTCGGCTAATCTCTCTAACGGATAATCCATTCTGATCGGAATGAAATGAGCCGATTTTGTCAATCTGTCAACAATCACCCAAATAGCTTCACAATTCTTATTTGTCCTCGGCAAACCAGACACAAAATCCATACTGATACTATCCCACTTCCACTCTGGAATAGCCAACGGTTGCATTAGCCCAGACGGCTTCTGATGCTCAATCTTTGACTTCTGACAAGTCAAACAAGAATAAACAAAACTCGCAATTTCTATTTTCATTCCCGGCCACCAAAATAACTTTTTCAAATCATGATACATCTTCGTAGCCCCAGGATGAATACTCAGGCCACTACGATGTCCTTCCTCCAGAATACTCTTCTTAAGTTCGGTAACATCCGGAATACACACCCGATTACCAAATTTCAAAACACCATTCTCATCAACTCTGAATTCACCACCTTGACCTTGATTCACTAGAGTCAACTTATCAACCAAAAGCACATCTGATTTCTGACCCTCTCTAATCTCATCCAGAATACCACTCGTTAATTTCAACATTCCCAATTTAACACTATTGTGAGTACTCTCACACACCAAACTCAAGTCTCTAAACTGTTCAATTAAATCCAATTCTTTAACCATTAACATAGACATATGCAATGATTTCCGACTCAATGCATCAGCCACTACGTTTGCTTTACCCGGATGGTAGTTCAAACCAAAGTCATAATCCTTCAGAAACTCTAACCATCTCCTCTGTCTCATATTCAGCTCTTTCTGATCAAACAAATACTTTAAACTTTTATGGTCACTGAAAACCTCAAATCTTGACCCGTACAAGTAATGCCTCCATAACTTCAGAACAAATACCACAGCTGCCAACTCTAAATCGTGTGTCGGATAGTTCCTCTCATGAACCCTCAGTTGTCTTGAAGCATAAGCTATAACCTGCTTATTCTGCATCAACACACCACCCAAACCCAACAATGAAGCATCACAGTAAACCTCAAATGGTTCCGACGGACTCGGTAATATCAGAATAGGAGCAATAGTTAACCTTCTCTTTAACTCTTGGAAACCTTCTTCACATTTTGAGTCCCAAACAAACGCTTGCCCCTTTCTAGTCAACATCGTCAACGGTAACGCCAACTTAGCAAATCCCTCAATGAATTTCCTATAATAACCAGCCAATCCAAGGAAACTTCGAATCTCAGTAACAGACTTCGGAGCTTCCCACTTAGACACCGCTTCTATCTTAGAAGGATCAACAGCAACACCACCTCTTGAAATTACATGACCAAGAAAACTAACCTCTTCTAACCAAAATTCACACTTAGACAGTTTAGCAAATAACTTCTTTTCTCGAAGAACTTCTAAAACCACTTTCAAATGTTCAGCATGCTCTTCTTCAGATTTCGAATACACCAAAATGTCGTCAATAAACACCACAACAAACTTATCTAGGTACGGATGGAAAATCCTATTCATATACTCCATAAATACTCCAGGCGCATTAGTCACACCAAAAGGCATTACAGAATACTCATAATGTCCATACCTTGTTCTGAAAGCAGTCTTCTGAATATCCTCAGTTTTCACACGTATCTGATGATACCCAGATCTCAAATCTATCTTGCTGAACACACTCGCACCAACCAATTGATCCATCAAATCATCAATCCTCGGCAAAGGATACCGATTCTTGATCGTCACTTTATTCAGTTGCCTGTAGTCCACACACAACCTCATAGTACCTTCTTTCTTCTTAACCAATAACACTGGTGCACCCCACGGTGACACACTCGGACGAATAAATTTCTTATCCAACAGATCTTCCAACTGACTCTTCAATTCAGTTAACTCAACAGCAGACATACGGTACGGAGCCATCGATATCGGTCTAGTACCAGGTACCAAATCAATCAAGAACTCAACTTCACGCTCTGGCGGTAATTCATTCACTTCTTCCGGAAACACATCAGGAAAATCACACACCACAGCTAGATCGCAAATCACCAGTTTATCTTTAGCCTCCAAAGTCGCTAACAACATAAACAACTCTGCCCCATCTGCTACTGCTTCATTCACCTGCCTTGCAGATAGAAACAAACTCTTTCCTTCCTCAATCTCAGGAAAGATCACAGTCTTATCAAAACAGTTGATAGAAACCCGGTTAGACACCAACCAGTTCATACCCAAGATAACGTCAATCTGCACTAGTGGAAGACACACAAGGTCCATTCCAAAGTCTCTACCAAAAAAACTCAAAGGACAATTTAAACAAACTGAAGTAGTAGTCACTGAACCCTTCGCAGGAGTATCAATCACCATACTTCCATGCATCTCAGATATCTCTAACTTAAGTTTCACAGCACAATCCAAAGATATAAAGGAATGAGTAGCACCGGTGTCAATAATAGCTACAAGAGGAAAGCCATTAATATAACACGTACCTCGGATCAAACGATCATCTGCAGAAGTCTCAGAACCCGATAAAGCAAAGACCTTGCCTCCCGACTGGTTCTCTCTCTTCGGCTTAGGACACTGTGGACTGATATGACCCAACTCTCCACAGTTGAAACAAGTCACAGTCTTCAACCGGCACTCTGCAGCCAAATGACCACCTTTGCCACACTTGAAACACTTCATCTCAGCACTGGTACACTCATGGACACGATGTCCAGCCCGACCACATCTATAACACTTAGCAGGGGCGCTAGAGTCTCCCCCACTAGGCCTCTTCATCCCACTCTGCTTCTGAAAACCTTTGCCAGCTGCATACGGTTTTCCACGATCATTCTGATTCTTGCCTTTCCTATCAACCCTTTGCTGATAGCTCTCTGCTCTGGCTTTGGAATCCTGTTCAAAAATCCTGCAACAGTCAACCAAGTCAGAAAACACTCTGATCCGTTGGTATCCAATAGCCTGCTTGATCTCGGGACGTAACCCGTTCTCAAACTTCACACATTTCGAAAATTCTCCAGCAGCCTCATTATAGGGAGTATAATACTTTGACAGCTCTGTGAACTTAGCAGCATACTCAGTAACAGACCTGTTACCCTGTTTCAATTCCAAGAACTCTATCTCTTTCTTTCCTCTGACATCCTCTGGAAAGTACTTCCTCAGAAATCTCTCTCTGAATACAGCCCAAGTGATCTCAGCATTCCCAGCAGTTTCCAACTCAGTGCGGGTAGCAACCCACCAATCATCTGCTTCTTCTGACAGCATATGCGTACCGAACCTGACCTTCTGGTTATCGGCACACTCAGTCACTCGGAAGATTCTCTCTATCTCCTTCAACCACTTCTGAGCGCCATCTGGATCGTATGCTCCCTTGAACATTGGAGGATTGTTCTTCTGGAACTCACTCAATTGACGAGCAGCTCCCATTCCCACAACATTCGGATTCCCTCTAAGTACTCCAGCTAGCATACCCAGAGCCTCAGCAATCGCAGCATCGTCTCTACCTCTTCCAGCCATCTCTATTCTGAAAACCCAACAAGCTAAAACAATAAGTACTGAAAGGGTTACACAACACCTATCCCGTACAGGGGAAACAGAATAATTACGACTCGACTCGACCAACTATGCTCTGATACCACTAATGTAACACCCTTCTAAAATACCCCAAATATTTAATCAAAATAACAAATATGTATCTATCAGAGTAAATATGCAATTAAGGGTGTCACACAATATTTCACACTATTCATCAAAGTAGCTTGTCATGCTCATTTATTTATCAAATAAAACAGTTGCATAATACGCAGCGGATAGAGATCAAATCGATCATTCAAAACATGCAACACACTACATGTAAACTGGTTCAACAATCATCAACAACACAATTAAAATGTTCCCTCCCGATGTTACATCTATCAGAGCATGACCCACTAAGGAGACTACACTAGACTCCAAGCATTAGCTTCTACTCAACTCATTGCTCGTTACCTGAAAAATAGTTGTAAGGGTGAGTTCCTCAATCGATATAGTAAGCATTATAAAATATCATGTCATGTTAAGTAATTTAACACATTAATCACCCTAATCATATCACACATTCAGTAACGGCACATCAACCCAATTATCATACTCAATATTACACAATTCATACTCATACTCAATGTCAACACAACCACACGTATAATATTGGAATACATCCATTCATATTATACGCCATACATACATTATGAAATGAGACTCCACACATGCGGTACCGACTATTCTTGAACATATAGTTCAAGCTCACCGATCAAATCCAGATACGGCTACTAAGCTCACTAGTCCCACTCATTTGAGATCTAGTGACTCACTCACTAATTCCTCACCATGGGAATTAGCTACAGCCCCAAAGGCTATGCTATGCACACTAATCACCTAGCATGCAAACATCAACAACGAATCCACAATGATTCACTCACTAATTCCTCACCATGGGAATTAGCTACAACCCCAAGGGCTATGCTATGCACGCTAATCATCTAGCAATGCAACATCAACAACAATCCACAATGGACATGTGCTCACACTCTAAGCCATACAACAGTCCATTCACAAATACATGCATAATATATACATTCACAACATTATGCACATCATCATACATCATCAACACATGTATCAAACACCATATCATGTCAAATAATTAATCACAGTATTAGCACACTCTACTAATACCCTTACTACTCAAAACAACAGGAAATAATCCCTATTACATCATCCGCCAACATATGTCAACCATCAATTAAGTACACAACATTTAAAACACCAATTTTCCACTCTGCAACAGTGTTAACCGGTTAACGCCCTGGGTTAACCGGTTAACGCAGCACAAACACGCTTCCTGCCCAAAACTTAACAGTGTTAACCGGTTAACGCCCTGGGTTAACCGGTTAACGCAGACAGAACAACAATATCTCAGCAATCACAACAGTGTTAACCGGTTAACGCCCTGGGTTAACCGGTTAACGCAGATAAAACAGCAATTTTACACAATACAACACAGTGTTAACCGGTTAACACCCTGGGTTAACCGGTTAACGCAAGACAGAAAGCTGTTCCTGCGCTAACACAAGGCAGAATGCAGAATTCTCCGCATTTTCCGCCGTTGGAGGACTTCCGGACCTCCGATTCCAATTCCGTAACAAGCTATACGTCCAGCAAATTACGACTCACACGACTATCGATTCGATTACAGTTTTTAACATAGTTTATCCAACGTAATTTTCAGCATTCACAATCCCAATTAGGGTCAATTCAACGGTTTATCACTACCCATTACATGCTAATCCATAATACCCATTAAACGACGATAAACCCCCCTTACCTGAGTTAATCCGGCGAATCTTTTAGCTTCAAGCTCTTCCTTCTTCAACCTTCTTCCTCTTGTTCTGCCTCTTTGCCCTTTCTCCACTTTCCACTTTTCAGCCGCTTCTCTGTTTTTCACGTAAAAACCCTTTCTTTACCAAATGGACTCTTTTTCTTATTTCCAACTTATATATATTTTCCAATAATTATTATTCCAATAATAATAATAATAATACAATAATTCCAATTATTTAATTAAATTAATAAATATAATATTAACTTAAATTAAATAATTATCTTATTTTTATCGGGGTGTTACAGAAAGAAATAGAAATTATGAATCAAATTGAATAGAAAATGAATCGATGCTCTCTTATCTAGTAGACATATTGAGTCCAAGAAAAACCAAGACTTTTGTGTAGTCCGACCATATTAAAACCTAAATAAAGACCTCAGTGGTCCATGATTAACGACATACTTTGTAGTATTTCTTAACTGAAATGCAATATTTATTTTAGTTTATGTATTGTCTAAAAATTGAGAGAAATACTAACCAATTATTTGATACTCAACAAGATCTTGATTCTGATGAAAATTGGTTGTTGATCTAAACTTGTTTGAAATCATACTTTTGTTAAGTATATTTTCAATCTTCATGCTAAGAATTATTGATGATTATAATATTGATTTTGAATTTTCATTTACCAAAATAATGCCAAGTTCAATGATTTTTCATAAGTTTTTGATTAAGTCATAGACCTCAAATAAAGTATGCATACAGAATGAATGAACCATTTGACATTTGTATTGATTTTGTTTAAGGACAAATAAAAAGGTAAGTTGGGAAGAGTTGTTAAGTGCCAAAAATATGTAAAATACATAAGGACTTATTTACTTATTTCACAATCAATCAATGAAAAAATCCCCCAATTTATCTAGAAAACATGATAAAACGCCTATATCAGCTTTTTAACACTAGTTTACTAAGTACAAGTAAAAAAGGACCAAGAAAGCACCAAAAATATATAAAATGTATCATTCAAGCACCAAAGCTCGCTTAGCCAAGAACAGGGCTTCACTTATGAAAAATATATCCATCATTTATCTTAGTTTAGTTTTGATGAAGATAAAAGGTTATCAAAGAAGAAATATCAAAGAAGAAATTTTTGAAATCAAGAATCAAGAATGCATATGCTTTGGATATTATGTAAATCAAAAGGAATTGATCATGAAATAAGGTACAATGTCAATTTATTATGTATAAACTTTATATGCTAAAAAAAATCTCATACATTCATCTCTAAGGTTTCTAAAATGTTCATGTATCAAGACATTTCATGTCAAGTCTTTTAAAAAGAAAAAAAACATATTTTTTAATTATGGCATATGAAAACCTCAATAATCATACTTCCAGAACTGCCACAATTTTCTTGAGTTAGTGCAATCGATTGATCCTTTAAAGAAATCGATTGTAAGGTACTCTCTGCCTTGAAATTTTGAACTTTTCGAAGGTGTCAATCATATATTTCATTTGTGCAATCGATTTCTCCTTTGTTTTTGCTGAATTTTTTAAAACATTGAATCTGCAATTTTTATGTCAGTTAACTAATTAATCAATTTAAGAAACCTGTTACATGACTGTTGTTGTTTGAAATTGGAAAATTGTTTTGCACTTTTTGAATTAAGTATTCGTTTAACCGATTTAAGAAACTCTGTACAAAATGCATAATTGTGTCTTTTCATAAACCATTGTTATTCTAAACTATTATAAATCTTCATGGAAATGTCTCTAACTTTTTCATCAATTCATAGAGTTTCTTAGAATGTATTTAAGGCAAATTATATTATTTTTCAAACTAACTTTTTCATACAATATTCACATACAATTCAAACAATTTTCGAAGTGTTTATACATCATAAAACAATGAAACTTTGGAAATAAACTTTCATATCATTGAAAAGGTTTCATTTAAATTTCATAGCACTTAAGGTTCATATATTATTGAATTGTAGATTGAAAGAGAAGATCAATAGTCTATTAAAATTGATTTAAGAATAACTTCATATATTTAAATTGGTTCAAGTATTGTAATTGATCACCAAGTGTGTGGTGACTTTATTTGTAAATAAAGTGTGTGTACTTTCTAAAAGTGTTTGCAAATAGAAAGCGGTTGATTTTATGTTTGTTTTAAAAAGGCTATTTGATTCTAGGAGATTCAAAGTCCACCATAATGTTTGTTTTTGTGAAAAGGGTCTTTGAATTGGGTTAATTCAAAGACCATCATAGGTTTGGTGTTTATGTTAGAAGATTGTAAGAGAGGTCTTGGTGTGAGGCTTGTACAAAGATCTAACATATTGAAAAATACTTTAAGGTGTTAAGGGACTAAATGTACCCTTAGGTTGGAAAGGGGAACTATGATAAATCTCTTGTGTATTTTACTTTTTTGCATGCTTGTTTTTATGCATTTGTGTTCTAAGTTCATCATTATTATTCAGGAATAATAAAAAGAAAAGAACATTTGCAAATATACTTAGAAGCACAAGGAGAAGAAATATAGGGTGTTGTTGAAAATGAACTATTCATTCCTACAAATGTTATTAATAATGTAGAATAACCAAAGGAGAAAGGCTCTTAGAATAATGATGATAAGAAGAAAGTGTTGTTTGACACGAAGGCAAAAAATATACTTGCAACAACATTAGGACTGGATGAATTTTCATGAGAATCAAATTGAATAATGGCCAAAGAAATTTTAGATACATTGGAAGTAACCGACGAAGGAACCTTAGAAGTCAAAAGATTAAAATTGAACACTTTATCTCAAGAATATGAATTGTTCAGAATGTTACCCCATGAAAGTATTCTTGATATATGTTCACCGTCTGAACTAATCAATTGGACACTCTTGGAAAAGTCCCCACCAATGATGAACTAAACTTAAAAGTCCTTAGATCACAGTTTAGAGCATGGGAACCAAAAGTGACAACAATATCCGAAAAGAAGAGTCTTTCTAAAATGTCATTAGGTGCACTATTTGACAAACTTCAAGAACATGAAATGAAACATGATCGATTGGAAAGATATGAATATGATCATGACAAATTGGAGAATCATGAAGGATGTGAAGTTAAGTTAAATTCCCTTGCTTTGAAGAATAAACTTGATAATGATCAAGAAGAATCACAATCCGAAGATGATGCACTAATAAAAAAAATGAAAAATTATTAAGAAAGGAAAAGACAAAGGAAATGAGTCAAAGAGAAGCATCATCTTCAAGTAATAAAGTTACTTGTTTTGAATGTGGAAATAGATGTCATGTCAAAAGTGAGTGTCCTACTATTCAAAAGAATATCTAAGTCAACAATAAGAAAGATAGGAAATCAAAAAGAGCATATGTGGCAGGACAATACAATGAAGTAAGTTCATCTTCATATGAAGAATAAGAAAACTTACCATTAATGGATTCACACCATTCTAATGATGAATAAAATGAGGTTAGTAATCTTGAGTCATCTTATGATGAATTGCATAATGGTTTCCTTGAATTGGATGCAAAATGTTTAAAACTTTCTAGAATTTGTTTAAAACAAAAGGAAATAATTTTACCTATAGAAATTAAAGCTAATGATATGAAAGTGGAATTAGACAAAATAAAAAATTTAGCATGTAATAAATGTCAATCACATGAATTTAAAATTGTTAAATTAAACTAGGTCCTTAAGAAATATCAGAAAGGTCAAATTGGTTTGGAAAATATGCTAAGTAGACAAAGATACTCAAATGCTAAATATGGGTTTGGTTGATCTAATTTGATAAACCAAGTATGAGTAAAACTATCTTTGTTAAGGTTAGAAATAAATTCAACAATATAGAATCAAAGAAAGTGTATGTTGTAATTCATCCTAAGAAAGTCTATGCTAAAAATAATTCTTATGTTTCTAAAGATGATAATTCCTTTAAGCCTACGTGTTTTTATTGAAATACAAAAGGCCATACTCTTAATGCTTTCTATATAAGTAACTTAAGTATTTCTAATGGTGAGTATGTATTGGTTGAGAAATGAACTAAACCAAAAGGACCCATAGAATATTGTGTATCTTAAATTTTTTTACTGGTTGTTTCTTATAGGTACTAAAATCATGTGCTAAAACTATTAAATTAAGATTTTTTGTTCAAGAAAAAGGAAGACCATATGATATGGTAAGATTAAAATTTTCATTTGATTGAAGATAAATTGAAAATATTGACACCTTCAACTAGCATAATGAAGAAGATACATACTTTAATATTTAATATAATTTTGTCCTATATTACTTTATTTTGGATTTTGTGTGTGTTAATTATAGGATGGTAAAGACAAAGCATAAATTGTAAAATAAATGGGGGAAATATACAAGATAAGGGGAGCATCAAGTGTCAATCAAAAACTTCCCATCAATATATTTTGTCATCACCAAAAAGGGCAAGATTGTGAAGAAGATGTTCATCATCTATCTTAATTTAGTTTTGATGAAGAAAAATATTATTAAAGAAGAAATATCAAAGATTAAATTTTTTGGAATCAAGAATCAAGAATGAAAAAGATTTGAATATTATATAAATCAAAAGGAATTGATCATGAAATAAGGTACAATGTCAATTAATTATGGATAAACTTTAGATGCTCAAAAAACTCATTCATTCATATCAAGGTTTCTAAAACATTCATGCATCAAGAAATTTCATACCATCTCTTTCAAAAAGAAAAAAAATCTATTTTTTTAAATAAATTGTAGCATCTGAAACCGACATAATTACACTTCTAGAACCACCACAATTTTTTAAGTTAGTGCGATCGACTGATCCTTTAAACCAATCGATTGTAGGGTCCTCTCTGCCTTGAAATTTTTTATATTTTTAAAGGTGTCAGTCGATTGCTTCATTTATGCAATCGATTGCTCCTTTATTTTTGATGAATTTTATAAAATGTTTAATCTGTACTTTTTAAGTCAGATAACTAGTTAATCGATTTGAGAAACATGTTACACGTCTTTTGTTGTTTGAAATTTGAAAGTGGTTATACAATTTTTACATTAGGTATTCGTTTAAACTATTTAAGAAACCATGTACAAAACATATAATTGTGTCTTTTCATAAACCATTGTCATTCTAGACTATTGAAAACCTTCATGCACATGTCTCAAACTTTTGCATCAATTCATAAAGATTTCTTAGGACCTATTTAAGGAGAAATACATTAGTTTTCAAATCCCCTCTTTCATACAAAATTCACATACAATTCAAAAAAAATTCAAAGTGTTCATACATCATAAATTTAGGGTATAAACTTTCATATCATTGAAAAAGTTTCATTCAAATTTTCGAGCACTTAAGATTCATATATAATTGAATTGTACATTGAATGAGAATATCAGTTATCTACTGAAATTCATGAACAACTTCATATATTCAAATTTGTTCAAGTATTGTAATTGATCACCAAGTGCATGTTGATTTAACTTATAAAGAAAGTGTGTGTACATTTTAAAAGTGTTTGCAAATTGAAAGTGGTAGACTTTATGTTTGTGTTGTAAAAGGTTCTTTGATTCATAGAGATTCAAAGTCCACCATAGTGTTGGTGTTTGTGAAAAGATCTTTTGAATTGGTTTGATTCAAAGTCTCCTATAGATTTGGTGTTTATGTTAAAAGATTGTAACTTCAAAGCCAAGCAACAAAGGCATCAAAAGAATGCTTAAACGACAGGTAACTTCAAAGCCAAGCAAAAAAGCTCGCTAGCAGACACACTAAATAAGGTATGGTACTTCTAAAAATTAATTTCTAAGTTACTTAAGTGTTAAGAAATTATTTGCTCGCTAAGCAAGCTTGAGGCACGCTAAGTTGGCTTTAGTTAATGGTGAAGAAAGTAGGCGGACTAAGGGAGCTCTAAACCTCACGTAGCGAGAATGGCATGACAAAAACTTATAAATAGGGGTTTATACCATTTAGTTAGAGATAAATTGGTATAATTAAGTAGTTTTCTTGGTAGGGTACTAGGAAGATCGAGGGTGGAAACGTTGTATGAGGAATTAACATCAAATGCTTTTCAATATCTTTCTTATGGTGCTTAATTGTTAAGCTACGACGAGTAAGCATAACTAATTTCTATTTTGTTTGGGTTACATGTGGTCGTCTTAATAGCCAAGAAGATGAAACTTGGTAGACCTATATGTATGGATGATACTTCATCTAGAGTGATACTCATCTCACCAATGGGAAGATGAAATGATGACATCTCAGAGTACTAGGCTGACAAAAGACAATGGTCAATGTAATCATATCATGTCCTTTAAAATTTTAAATGCTTCTAATACTTTCTGAAATAATGGTTCATATGGTTGCAACAAATTTGATATCTTCTTATCATGGTTAATACACTTTAGTATCTCACGGTAATTCCAAAATTAATATATCAACATCAGACAATTTAATTAGTATAATTATCATAAATAAGATGTTTAAAAGCATTAGTAAATATTTGTTCTACCTCTATACAAGAAGCGACATGGTTTGCACATAGAGGGAGTAATGATGTGTCCTTCGTGCCTCTAGGAAACCCCTGAGGTGCAATAGGAGCAGGTGTGACGAGAGCATGTATGGTGAGAGCATGTGCATCAATATCATGTATGACATGAGTAGGTACGGTAGCATCACTTTCATCGACATGAGATCGATATCCATGATCATGGGATGGCAGTATCTTAGAAGTACCAGATGATTTTCCAACATCACAAGAAGATTTATCTTTCTCCTTGTGTAATAAAGCATGTTGATATAATCGATAATATTTGTACCTCAGTTGTTTGACCTCCATTTTGTATGATCATTACATTAGCCAACAACATCACTAAAGAACAAAACAAAATAGAAATCCCAATAACAATAATAAAAACAATAACTGAGCCTACACTAAGTGGAGTCGGCTACATGGATTAAATTCCCCTATAATGTTCTATCCAATATAATGTTTTTACCCATTTCGTAAATCTCAAGATCTTTCTTAATAGTTTCTTTTATAATTTTTTCTAGGTTATCCTCTACCTATATTCATTTGACTCTCTCCATCTTATCCACTCTCATGAATACCGAATCTATATTATAAATTCTAATCTTATCTTTTCTAGTTTTACCATACACACACCGCAACATCCTCATATCTTCCACACTTATTTTATTCTCGTTTTGACTCTTAATCGTGCAACATTTATACAACATCTCATATCTTACCGTTGTCCGATAAAATTTCTCCTTTAGCTTTAGAGGTACTTTTGTGTCACATAAAATCATTTATACCCCCCTCTATTCAAGCCACCAAACTTGAATTCAATGTTTACATCCTCTTTTATTTCTCCATTATTTTGTATTACAAACCCAAGATATTTAAATCGCTTGACTTGTGGGATGATACGACCGGTCTCCAATTTTCACATCTAGGTTAGAAACACTTCTCCTTTTGATGAACATACATTTCATATACTTTGTCTTACTTATGATTAGAAAAAAATCATTTATTTATAAGACTCGTCTCCAAATCTCCAACCTCTCATTTAAATCCTCTTTCGAGTCTCCAAGTAGGACTATATCATTTGTAAATAACATATATCTTGGTGGAAACTCTTGGATGTGTTATGTCAGTACATCCAAAATTAAAGTAAAAAGATATAGAATTAGAATTGAGTCTTGTTGCAATCCTATTGTAATGGGAAAATCAACTGTCTCTCCACTACGTGTTCATGCACAAATTGATACTCCTTCATACATATATTGGATAGCTCGAATATAGTCAATCCTAACCCTTTTCTTCTATAGAGAATTCCACAAAATCTCTATAGGAAATCTATCATATGCCTTCTCCAAGAAAATTAAAATTAAGTGACAGTATTGTTAGTCCATCTGACACTACTCCATCGTATGTCGTAGTAGACATATTGCTTCCATCGTCGACCTCCCAAGCATAAAACCAAATTGATTCTCAGTAACTTAGTCTCTTTTCTTCGTCTTCGCTCAATCACTTTTTCTCATAATTTCATGGCATAACTCACAATTTTAATCCTCCTATAATTTGTATAATTGTATATCTCTCTCTTTTTCTTATCGATTGGAACTAAAGTGTTTCTTCTCCATTCATCCAACATTTGTTTTGACCTTATAATTTTGTTAAAGAGTGCGATGAGACACTAAATGAAAAAATGGAAACCCCAATCTACTAAAATATCCACATATGTGCTAAAATAGGCATGTATGATATCTGGATAACACTATATGAATGATTCTGAATAGCAATATCCGAACGGGTTCACACTAATAGCAGATAGACAAAACCAAAACCATAATCTACTTAAAACAGTGGAAGACACGTAATAAATGGGATATCAAAGAAGCAATAAACATGAAATAGATGGAATATAAAAATTAAAAATAAAATGAATTTATCGTACTCATAAGAAGTAACGTGACATGTCAAATGGTATGGTGAATGTTACTAAATATCCTTCAAATGCGGCAGCTCCAATAAGAAGAATGTCTAAAATTGGTTATTGAAGTTAATTTGAATGAATAGAGAGATTTTAAAAGTGGGAATAGAGAGGTTTGATAAAACCTATTTTTCAAAGTTATTGAATAGGAAGGGAAGTATGACACGATTTATATTAAGGGTGTGTTCGGATAACAAAACTTTGATGCTATATCTAAATAGTGTTATCCGAACAATATATTTTCTCTAATTTCAAATAAACGAGTTGTTGATGCGGGAATTGTGGTGCATCTGGATTGTATGATTTAGACAATGCGACATGAATAATTTCAAAAATTCTTAAGATTTGAGACAACTACTAAGGGTGTGATGAGTAACCATCCACTTTTTTATAAGTTAGACAATACAAACTAGTTCCAAACCACTTTCTGATTCATATTACTTTTTTAATGGATAATACAAAGCAAAAAAAATGCTAAAAAAGAGAGCAAAATAAACTATAAAAACAGAAAGCCTCAGAGTCGGATGATACAATCAGAAACCAAGTTAAAAAAACCCTATAATTGATCAAATCAAATCAATTGAATGTTTTTGTAATAAATTTTTTAGTGAAATGGAAAAAACAAGGACAAACAATATAATTAAAATTATTATGTATTTTTTGAAAAAATATTTAAATGATTGGACAAAATTAGAGTAGTACATTAAACAACTCTAGTGAATTGCTTGAATTCAAGCAATTTGACCTGATCGCATGACTAGAATTATTAAGATTCAAAACAGCTAAATCGTCTTTGAAAGCTCAACCAATATGTTCTAGAGTAGTATATGACTAAGATATTTTCCAACACAATTTTATTACTTCATTGATTTAGTCAAATTATATCTTAACGTAAATTTCCTTTAAAAAGTGTATATACAAATCAATACATCTCTCGAGGGACAAATTAGTATACGATTCATTAAAGGGGTTTGTTAAATATCGATATAGGTCAAAAATAATATTTTACTATTTTTTAAAAATTTAAATAAAATATTACATATGCTTTTTATCTTTTATATTATAAAATAACTATTTTTATTATAATTAATAAGAATTTATCATTAAATTATTTTTTAAAAGCTTATAGTAGTTTGCAATCTATCAAAATTGAATTTTAATTTATTTTAAAAATCGTAAAATGCATTCGACGGACATATATGCTTTGTCAGTATTTTTCAATAGTGCACTAAAAAGACATAAAAAAAAGACAAAACTCGAGCCAAACGGGAGAGGTAAGCAAAACAAACCTAAAAAAAGGGGAAAACAAACTCAACCACATCACTTAGAAGATTACAATCTAGACTCTAAAATCTCACTCATAAAAGAACCTGTTAAAGACAGGCAAGCACAAATAATTTATCGTATCTTAAATTTTGCTTACCTTTCATATATTTTTTAATGTCATTTTATTTTAAATAAATGAAATTACACATTTGATAAAAGAGTCATGGATTCCGTATCCCAATTTTTTCATTTTTTTAGTATATTTTTTTCTTTTTTTTTTGTTATTTTTATTTTTCACAAAAAAATAAAAATAAAATAAATTATATATATATATATATATATATATATATATATATATATATATATATATATATATATATATATATATATATATATATATATATATATATATATATATATATATAATTAAATATTTTTAGATAACTATTAATTTTCCATTTTTATGCAGTTTTATTTAAAAAGAGTAAAAAAAATTCAAAAAATATCATTAATATTACTTGTTCCATTTTATGTATTTTTATTTAAAAAGAGTAAATAAATATTTAATTGATTAGAGATTAATATAATGAAAAATTACGGTTAATTGATTGAGATTTTTGGGATAATTATGGGATAGAAATTGGGGATAAATATGAGATAAAATTATTGGTTTTAAGGGATAAAATAGAAAATAAATTAAGGGATATAAATCAGGGATAAAAATCGAGATAAGAGATATGTCATATAAGTATATAATATTTATTTTCATAAATAAATTAAGTATTATATTTTTTTTCTATAATCAATAATGGGGATAATCATGGAATAAATCTCTAAGGAAATTTTAGAGTTTCAGGGATAAAAAAACTCAGGGATAAGAGATATAATATTTGGATTTATATGATTAACCTTTTCATATTTTCATTAAATAAATATATAATATCATTATTAATTTATTTTCTTAAATAAATTACTCATTATATCTTTGCAAATAATCAAGGATAAAATCAATCTAACACACCTCAAATCATAAATCTTCTGCCCTAGTACATTGAGGCATTTTTTCAAAATCAATTACTTCTCTGCCCCCGATGCGTGCAAACTTTTCAATGGATAAAAACAACAAACAAACAAATATTTTCTATCAGAATTACTGGACTATGATCCTTCAATGAACTTGAAGGTATGTAGACATAGAGTTGTAAGACTCTAATGAGTACAATAATAAAAAACCTTTTTAGGTCTTTTCCTCTTAATAAATTTTCTTTTTGTTAATAATAAAATATTTTTTATAAATAAATAAATAATTAAACAATTAATAAATATTAAAGCAAACATTCCTTAGAAACACACTAACCCTAGAATTAAAGGAGGATCTCATTGAGTATAATGGAGGTAAGGGGTGCCTAACACCTTCCCCTTACTTAACCGACTCCCGAACCTAGCATCTCACCCTTAGTTTATAGATGTTATCATTATTTCTCTATTCCTTGGGAACAAATAAAAAATGGTGGCGTCTCTGTCATTTTTCCAGCCGCGAAAGCTGGCGACTCTGCTGGGGATTTCTTATACTTTCCCTAAAGAGAGTCGGTCCTAACCTTTGGTTTTTAGGGTTATGTATTTTTTGTTTGCTTGTTTATTTATTTGCTTATTCTTTTTTTATATTTTCTATTTCTTCCATATATATTTTTATTATATATTTTATTATATTGTCATCATGTGGAAGAGATTGTTATATGTGTGAAGCCAAAACCCAGGTTTGAGGAAACAGATATAAGCTTAAGTAAGGGGTCGTCCTGTCTTGGCCATTGAGGTTCTCATCTTGTGGTGTCTTTAATGAAAATTCCACCTAGAGTAGATAAATTCAAAAGATTTTTCATAAGAAGGCTGATACTTCTTCATGATGGAATTTTGAATTTGCTCCATGACTCTAGGGACCTCTTCTAGAACACCTTCAAATCAGGGTGGACTTATGTTATCAACCCGCAAGGGTCGTTACTAAGGTCCAACCTAGATGAGACTTATCCCAAAGGATTATCATAGGAAGGTTTGCTCATTCTCATGGTAAAACAAGGGTATAGTCCATGACTCTAGGGATATCATCTTACCAGAAAACTTTATATCCTACAAGTGAGGGGATTGGGTAGTCTTAATCTAGGTCTGACCTATCATAAGGAACCTACCCTTAACTAGGTCAAGCTTGCATATTACCTTACATATCTTGAAATCTGTTTTGGTTTCCCATGCCGATCATTATCCATATCTATATGGATCCTTCTTAAACAAGGTGTCCTTATATTCGGCATTATCATTAAACCCATATGCGGGTTATATATCCATCACTATCCTAAACCCGTAGGGGTTTCCTTTTGTCACTCACTATCCCTAAACCTGTTTAGGTCTGTCTTTATTCTGAGCCCGCATTGCATTGCATCTCCATGATTTTTTAGCATACCTAAAAAAATGAAGGACAAATATTTTTGCATACCCATGCATTTGTATACATACACATACCATTTCCGCTTTCGAACTTCCTCCGGCTATCTAGCTAGCAGACTTCCTAATACTCACGAACAAACTCGAAGGACGTCTCAAGAAAATATATAGGGACTAAATAAGGGCAAGTACCATTGAAGAGAGAAGGTAACCCTTTGCCATGCCAGCCACGGCCTACCTAGAGCCTCAAATGCAACCCTGGATGATGACCTTCATAACAAAGTCTGCAACAGTATCTACTTTAGCAGCAGCCTCATGCACATCATCAATGATAACAAAGAAACCATGGAAGGGAACTGGATCCTACACTAATGTCTCAGAAGTTCCATAGTGAAGCTACAATCACTTGATCATTCCCTCGTCCATACCTTACAAGTCATGATGAGAACGCCCGGTATGAACACAAAGTTCAAGACTTGATCGACAAGTAGTTGACTTTAAAAGAAGGAGTCTCATTGGTGAACGGTCATCCCTTACTTTGACAAAGTTCAATAACTTCAAGAAGTGTCCCCTAAAGTCGGTGGATCAACAATGAAGCTCATCCCAAGGATCATTAGGCTTTTATTTCCATTTTTAATTTCTTTGTTGCTATGTTTGATTTGTTGCTTAAAGTTGTACTTTTTGATTAGTAATTCAAATAAAATGAGTATGCATGTTTTTGAGGTCAATCCATTCGTATTCACTATTTTCTATGACATCAATTTCCATATAAAAAAATCAACTCTTTTCCATTCCACTTTTCAACGATTAACAAACTTAAAGGAGAATGATGTAATAAAAAAACTGAATTTGTTGACATATGCTTTTAATAGTAAGACCAGACTGATGATGTAAGGCATTGCTTCACTTCTCAAACATTGAAGAAATAAGGAGTTAGTCCATAGTCAACCCCCTTGAGCCTGAAGTCGGTGTTATTTTTCTATTCATTTAAACCCTTAATATTAACCAGGGGCAGGGTAATTGTTCAATTAAGTCAATGATGCATTCTGATCTCAAGGGAATTATTCCATTTAATCACATGAATAAGAGAGTTAAGCACATCCTCTTCCTAACATACGTCATCCAACATCGAGGAAGCAGTGAAAATACAAAAGCTCATAATAGCTAACATGGCAGTCACAACTTTAAAAATCCAAAAAGCAAAATCACACATGAGTTGTTCCAAAAGGAGCTCGCTAAGTAAAAAAAAAAGGAAACAACCAGATTTTTTTTGACTTAGGCAAAACTTAGGGCATTATTTTTCAAAAAAAAATTCGTTAAGTTAAAAACTAAAAAAGAGTTGACTTAGGAAAAAGTTAGGGCATCCCGATGGACCACAAACTCAAAAGAATGGTTCCATGAGAAAATAGGGATTAAAAAAATAAAAAATGGAAACAAGCTTGTGAGTGAAAATATGTGACTTCCACCTAAAAAATCTCATCAGTGTTTGAACCATTACATTCATCACCATTACTATCAAAATTATCTTGCAGACTAAATGTATTTTGTTGAATTAATTGGATTTAGGAGAAGGGGTGGGTCTTAATCAAAATTTAAGCCTTATATCCTTTGTTTCTTAAACCGTGAACCAGACACTTTACAACCTTTAAAAGTCCTAATTGAAGCTAGGTTCACTATGAAAGCATACTCAGTAAAATCGTTGTTAAACCGACTCCAAATGTTTGTTAAATCATCGATAACCACATTTTCTAACCAAATTCTATCACATCTCATTTGTGCCAACCTCGTGGAAAAATATCATATGTATACACCATACCTGTATCCATATTTGTTTTCGATTTCAAAAACTTGAGCATTGCGTTAGAATTACTTTTCAAAAAATAACATTTTTTCTCGCAAATCGATACTTAGCATCGAGGAAATTTCGACAAAGGCCTTATCAGGGGTATATCGGTTCAAGACACTTATGAGTAGGGGCAAATTACCTAGGGATCCTTTCGGTCAGAGGGAAATCCTTATAATCCTGGGAAAATTATCTAAAGATCTTACCAACTAGGGGCAAAACATCCCAAGATTTGACCCACCAGTGTTGAATCACCTCTATTATCCTAATGATAAGGGGCGAACCTTTCAAGAGCTCATCCTGGGGTAGGCCACCTCAAGAGCATAGTGGAGCCAGCCACTTTGAAAGTCGGTTAGTCAGGGGCATACTTTTCAAAAGTTCAAATACTAGGGCAATTCATATGAAGTTCGCCTCTTAGCATTGTGGGACCCATGTTTTTTTCATGCAACTCTTCCAGATCCTAATGACATGGGGAAAATAATTATAAGAATTGGTTAAGCATCATTTAATCAGGGGCAAATAATCATGGGCAAATAAGTATAAGAACTGGTTAAGCATCAGTTAATCAGGGGCATCAGTTAATCAGTTTTTTTCACTAAATTTTCATTTTACTAATAAATAAGTAAGTGAGATTCTCTAACTGGCAGCTAAGCTAACTAACTAACCTCTAACTGATTTTTCATTTCAAAGTAATTTGAAGTGAATTTCAAACTAATTTTAGGATGAGTTTCTAACAAACTCCACCAAACTACCCAAATTGATACCCGTAATGCCCGAGTTAGCTGCATCAAAACTTCTATATATTCCATCATCAACAATCATTATGCAATTTTTCATAATTTCATAACACTCTCAACCTCTCTCTGCATCAAACTCTCAACCTCTCTCTACATCAAACCTTCACCCTCACCATACGCTCAATCCACCATTACTGTTAAAGCTTTAACTTATGAAGCTCTAAGCAATTGAGCTAAAGCCAAATCTCACACTGCAATCGTTTCTCATAAGCTCTCTCTCTCTCTCTCTCTCTCTCTCTCACGTGTTCAGATTGAATTTGAGAACCAAGGAAAAAGATTGAGAATAAGCAGATTGAAGAGAAAAAGAAGGCGAGATCGAGGATCACATACCTGAAGATTCTCTAGGTTTATTGTTCATCATTGTCACCTTCGATTTCAACACGATTCGGGACATTCCTCCGTTCCGTAGGTAGACCTGGATCCTTGTTTCACTACTTTTTTCTTTGCAGTCATGTAGTGATTAAGGCGGAGAATCGAAGCCCTCACTCGAGGAGCTTTAATTCCTTTGGATCTCTGTTCGATTTACTTCTCAAAACCCAAGGGTTCTTGGAGCTTGCACTTTGATTAGGGTTCTAGATGTAGAATTGGTTGAAATTGATGGGAGATTCATAGAGAGCGTGAGGAGGCAAGTGTTTAGGTATGTCTAATTTGTATTTCTGGTGGCCACCGCCGCCGAAAGATATTTCCGACACGATTGTTCGTGGTGGTGAATGGCCGAGGTTGGTATGAGCTAGCAGGTGCAAATTTTCCATGATTTTGAATTCAATTGTGATTTTCCTTCCAGTCTCCACGTGACACCTTGACTGATGTTTCCCCTATGTGCTAGAATTCTCCCCTTGTTGGGCTGAATGGGTCAGAGTTGTTAGGCCCAAGCAAATCCATGGCATATCATCCCCAACCTAGGATTTGCACGCCCTGCACTATTGTATTTTACACATTGGGCTTTGGCTTCTAAGCCCACACATATTGCTTCCCGGGGCCACCCTGTACAGGGTATGCACCACCATCTGAGCCTATTTCATTATTTGTTTTTTGCTTAGTTTGTTAATTACACCAATTAGAGGTTTTTAATTAGGATCTTAGATTAATTAGATTTATAATTTTAATGTTATAATATTAGAATGATAATTATAATTAATTAGAGTATTAGTTAATTTAGAACCTAGTTAGATTTAAGAGTAATTAGGTTTTGAAAGTTGATTAGGATAGTTAATTTTAGAACTTGATTAGATTTTTAGGATTTTAATTAGACTAATGATGATTAGGGTTTAACATTGTTCTATGTCCATGAGATTTGACCTTTTTATCCCTAGGGTATTTTAGTCTTAGAAATTCATGATCCCTTAGGGTTAGCATTGGACTTAGAATAATTAGCCATTTTAATCAAATTAATTTTCATGTGATATTTGATTAATTTGACCTTCAACCTTTGCATGATCCCTTAAGAATTACTCGTACATAATATTAACCTTTAGACTAGGTTAATCATAGATGTTAAATTAATTCAAACCCTTGATTCAAGTTGATCAAAATAAATTTTGATTAGCTAAATCCCTTGATCATGTATAATCCCACAGTATATTCAAGTGATCAAAAGTCCCTTGATCACTTGATAAGATTATTTCTAATGTTGTGGATCTGGAAGCTTCAAGTCCAGACTTTCATGCAAGACATCCCAGGCTAATCAAGAAGTAGATTATACAAGATACAACAAAGGTCAACACTTGGCAACTATGGTTCAAATTGTATGCCACGAGCCTTAAGTAATGATGACTTATGAGACGGAGTTTCTCCTACCCTTGTCTAGAGTGACTTTATGTACGGGGTGTAGGCCCTAGCAATTCAAAACATTTATCTTTATTCATAGACTTTAATACAATGTGAATCAATTAAATTGCCAAGTCTTCTTCACTAAAGCAACATCAACCCAAGGAGCAGCAATGATGATTCTTCTCCAACAACTTGTTAGTCATGATAAATATCACATGCCATGAGCCTTAAGTAATGAGGAATGATGAGACAAAGTTTCTCCTACCCTTGTCTAGAGTGACTTTGCATACGGAGCATAGGCCCTAGCTATTCAAAGCATTCGCCTTCGCTCATTGACTTTAATGTGATTCATATCAAATAACTTCCAAGTCTTCTTCATATTCCATTATCATATATCATGCCTCTTGCCTCCTCAATCTATTGTTGTCTTCAGTCGTAGTGGGTTGAACTATGAAAGCTCTAACTTTCTCGTTACACGATGATAATACGTAGAAACGAGGATTCATATTCTCCATGATCTATCTTATTTATTCCTATCTTATTTATTAACTCTTCATCACTCAAATATCTCATTCTCCCCGTTTGTAGTGAGCTGAACTACGAAAGCTCTAACTTTTTTATTGCACTGTGAGAATGCGTAGGCACGAGGATTCAGATTCTCCACGAGCTACCCTATTTGTTAATACTTAATTCTTCATTCATCAATAAATGCCACCTTTTGAGATCAAATATCATTTTTTTATTGGATTCCATGCACATCCTTTTAGAACGACCTAATCAAGGTCCACCTTGTGAACCAAGAGATGTTTGCCTTGATGTCAAACACTTTATTCCTTCTTTTTTTGGCCAATATGCCTTTACTCTTTGGTTCAGAGTTTATTCCTTCATGGATCCAATATACCATTCTTTTTTGGCCTCAAATTGTTCGTTCCCTAAAGTGATATAATGTTCCTTGTACCAAACAACACTTTCTTGTGGGCCCCACACATATCCTTTTTGGATGATTTAATCGGCAGTCGACCTTATGAACCAAGAGATGTTTGCCTTAATGTCAAACACTTTATTCCTTCTTTTTCAGCCAATATACTGTTACTCTTTAGTTCAAAGTTCATTCACCTTTATGGGTTCCCATGCTACCATTCTATTGGTACAAGTATATTGTTCATCACTTCAGTCATACCCTTTTAGTTGTGTTTATTTTGTTAGTCCTAGTTGCTTAGGCAAACACTTCCTTATTTCATCCTTTGTTCTCGTAGTTCCACGAACTACGAATACTCTGACTTTCTCATTGCACGATGAGAATACGTAGGCTTATGGCACCATCCATATCTTTCATAAACCATTATCTACCTTCAATTATAACCGTTGACCCCAATGACATACTACTCCTTTGAGACCAAATACAACTTTCTTTGGAATTCCATACATACCCTTTTAGGCCGCTTAATAGGAAGTCTGTGTTTGTACCGAGAGTTGTTTGTCTGGCCGACAAACATTTTACTCCTTTTTTTGGCCACTATGATTGTTTCCCTCTATGGTAAAAATTTCATTCCTCCTACGGATTCCAATATACCATTATCTTTGGTTCCAAATTATATTGTTTCAGTCACTTTTTACCAAATCCTTCATTTCTATGACTTTGGTTACTTTTCTCTATTCATTCCGTTCATCTCCATGATACGTTCATAATTCTACATTCACTCACTACATATGATATACTATTATTTTTGAGCCAAATACATTATTCCTTTGAGTTTCATATATACTTTTGGGCTAATAACCGATGTCTGCCTCTGAACCAAGAATCTTGTTTACTTACCTTGGAGCCTGATATAGGCAATACCCTTTATTTTTCGGCCAATATGCCAGTTTTCCTCCTGGGTTCAGATTTCATCCCTTTTTGGAGTTCAAATCATACAATCCTTTGGTTCAGATCATACCCTGATCACTCTTCTTTTCACCTCCCGCCATTAGTTATATGAACTAAGGAGCTCTAAATTCATTGTTACATTATAATGATACGTAAGCATGATGACCCCAATCCTCACCGAACACTTTATTTATTCTTTTCCTTTTCCTTCATTCTTTCTTGAGTAATCCTTAGATATAATACCCATTTGAGCAAAGAACAATCAAGATGGTTTCCGTTGATTATAACGGATGTAAGGGGTGCTAATACATTCCCCTTGCATAACTGACTTCCTTACCCATTATCTCTTTCCCCGGGTTTTATCGGTGTTTTCCCTTTCCTTCGGAAATAAATAAATTTCGATGGCGACTCTGTTGTATTTGGGTTTATTTCCACTAGCTTCACCAACTCAAGGGCATAGTGAGGCCAATCAATCTGAAAGTCAATTAATTAGGGGCGTACTTTTCAAGATTCATACACCAGGGCAGTCCATATCAAAGTCATACCACATAATGGTGTCATCCAAGTTTATTTTCACACAACTCCTCCAAGAATACCTACAAATAAGGGAAATGCCATCCAAGTCTCTATCAATCTAAGGCAAACCTCCGCAAGGCTTGATCAAAAGAGACCGCTTCAAAATAATAGTTTATTAGGGGCAGATCATTCCAAGGGTCGATTAGTCAAGGACAAATCTCTCCAAAGCTAATACGACGATAAGCCGTCTCAAGTGCATGGTATGGCTAAGCCACTTAAAATTCATATTGACGCAAATTTCTTCAAAGACCCAACAATCTAGGAAGACTATAGGATACTGTAGGCACAATCCCTCTATATACTTTTAAGATACACAAACAAGCTCTTTCATTCATCAACAGTCATCGTGTTCGCAATGAATATTGGGAAGTCATGCTAGCTCAATACCCCACTACCATTTTTTGACAAATAACCTTGTAATACAAGCAACCTCTCTAAGCCTTGATAGTCCCTGACTCACCACAAGGGCACTTGTTGAAACATTCAAATCATTGTCATGCATTAATCATGTCACTACGCTCTAGCATCAAACTATGCATATCATCTCATTCATCTAGCATATTCCCATAGTACGAATCTAACATCTACAAAAGCCCAACCTCACTTGGTACCTACATCCAAAAATCTCAACCTCACTTGGAACCTACATCCAAAAAGCCCATCCTCATTTGACATTGATCCCAAAAGCCCAACTTTGATTGGCATCTCACAAAAGCCCAACCTTGCTTGGCATTAAATACCTACAAATGGCCCAATCTTCAGCGGTGCAGCCCAGGACTAATACATTACGTGCATCAATTAGCGCACTAATACATCATATCATGCGTAGTATATCCAATAATATGGAGAATTATGCCATTTAAACTCTAAACAGACATACATAACATGCATAATATAACATAGACTGAGAATCAAGACTCATCATTAGAGTCTGGATCAATCCCCAGCTAAATCGGAGATAGATCTCCGTCCAAGATTCTCCCCAGATCTTTGTCTCACTGTACATCCCAGTAAGTCGATCTTAAGGATAACTCCCCAGCAAGTATTCTTGGAAATCATTCTCCAAGTAGAAAATACTTAGCAGCATTGTCCCCGTTGTTCCCTAATGGTATACAATTCCTTCGCTAGATCCTTGCAAGGATTTCTTAGGACTTTCCCCGGCACTCGTGCTCCTTAGGGAACCTCTCCTGGAAGCATATTTCCCAGAAGATAGTAATCTGACGTGACACCAGTATCCTCTAGTAGAAATATCGAGTTATTCTATCAATCTCCTTTTTACTCATGTCTTCTTAGAGAACTCCCTAGCAGAAGTCTATTACCATTGTCAATTCGGTTCTTACACCATTATCATCCAGTCACTTTGGTTCTTACATCGTTTTCATCCTGCCACTTCGAGTCACTTCAGTTCTTACACTATTTGTCATCTTGTTTTACGGTTCTTATACCGCTGTTATTTCTTTCATTTCTTTCGGGTCTTACATAAATCTTGTTGCCAATAATGAGTTATCGGTTCTTATATCGGTGATGCTTGAATTCTCAATCCCTAGCTATACCAGTACAATTCCCCAAGCAAGAAGGCTTATTGTGCTTCCCTAGTAAGTAAAGATATCCACAACACATTTTCAATAAAGTATTTCTCTAGGAAGCTTACCCACAGTGAGTCTTCAAGAGAATCTATGCAGTAGCAGGTCATCCTGAATGATCTTTACCAACCAGTGAGAAGGTTTTCACCTCTCAAATCCCCAGCTTAGAAACCTACCCCTCATATGGGATGAGTTCCATAAAAAGAATCCAAGAGTTTCATCAAGGGTTCCATCAAGGGGTTTCACCAGAGTTTTATCAAAGGGGTTCCATCAAGGGGTTTCACCAGAGTTTTATCAAGGGGTTCCATCAAGGTATTTCATTAGGGTTTTACCAAGGGGTTTCATCAAGTGTGGTCGGGGTATCACCAAAGTCCTACCAAGATTTCAAATGATCGGATGATCATAGGAATTGCAATGACCGAAGGATCGTCAAAGTCCTACCCGATTTCTCGTAAAATGTTCAGACGATCATAGGGATCTATGTAAGTTTCACCCGGATGGGCTGAAACTGATCGAAGGGGTTCTACTAGAGTTTTTATCAAGCAACGACTGGAGGATCGTCAGGGTCCTACCCAATTTCTATAAAATAATCGGATATCAGAGGAATCATATGCAAGTTTCACCCTGAGGGGTTAAAACTTATAAAAAGGGTTCTACTAGGGTTTTATCAAACAACGATCGAAAGATCGTCAGAGTCCTACCCGATTTTGGTAAAATGATCGGATGACTAGGGAATCGTATGCAAGTTTCACCCGGATGGGTTGAAACTAACCACTAAAGGTATCAACAGGGGTCCCACCTAAGAATGGTTTGAGTACCAACAGAGTACCAGAGTCATCAAGTACTTATACATCCCTAGAGAATCTAACTCTATGGACAAAATTAGGGTTCATCCCTATATTTAATCTTCTCCCCCCCCCCCCCCCCCCCCCCCCCCCCCCCCCCGAGAGGATGAAGACTCAATATCATCGTCATCTCAGGTCAAAGGTGATTAAATAGGGGCAACTGTCGTACCCCAAACTTTCCAACCTTTCATATGTTTTCTAGTTCCATTTTATTTCGAAAAAATGAAATGACACATTTGGTAAGAGAGCATGTGTAAGGAGTACAATCATAAGGTCCTAGGTTTGAATCCCAACTTTCCCATTTTTTTACTACATTTTTCTCTTTTTTCCGTTATTTCTATTTTTCACAAAAAATAAAAATAAATTACATTTTTATTTTTGTTTTGTAATTAAATATTTTTAGATAAATATTATTTCTCCATTTTTATGCAATTTTATTTAAAAAGAGTAAAAAAAATCCCAAAAAATATCATTAATATTACTATTTCTATTTTATACACTTTTATTTAAAAAGACTAAAAAAATATTTAATTGATTATGGACTAATATAATGAAAATTTATGGTTAATTGATTGGGATTTTTAGGCATAACTATGAGATAAAGACTGGGGATAAAAATGAGATGAAGTCCTTGGTTTTAAGGGATAAAAATAGAGGATAAATCAATGGATATAAATCAGGGATAAAAATCGGGATAAGAGATATGTCATATAAATATATAATATTTATTTTCATAAATAAATTAAGTATTAAATTTTTTTTGTAATCAATAATGAGTAATCATGGGATAAATCTTTAAGAAAATTTTAGGGTTTCAAGGATAAAAAAAAATTAAGGATAAGGAATATAATATTTGGGTTTATATGATAAATCTTTAAGAAAATCTTTTCATATTTTCATTAAATAAATATATAATATCATTATTAATTTATTTTCTTAAATAAATTACTCATTATATCTTTACAAATAATCAAGGGATAAAATCAATCTAACACACCTCAAATCATAAATCCTCTGCCCTAGTGCAATGAGACATTTTTCCAAAATCAATTACTTCTCCGCCTCCGATGTGTGAGAACTATTCAAGGGATAAAAACAACAAACAAAAAAATATTTTCTACCGGAACTACAAGACTATGATCATTCAATGAACTCGAGAGTACGTAGACATAGAGTTGTAAGACTCTAGCGAGTACAATAATCAAAAACCTTTCTAGGTCTTTTCCTCTTAATAAATTTTATTTTTGTTAGTAATAAAACATTTTTTAAAATAAATAAATAATTAAACAATTAATAAATATTAAAGCCAACATTCCTTAGAAACACACTAACCCTGGAGTTAAAGGAGGATCCCATTGAGTACAATGGAGGTAAGGGGTGCCTAACATATTCCCCATACTTAACCGACTCTCAAACCTAGCATCTCACCCTTAGTTTTCAGATTTTATCATTATTTCTCTATTCCTTATGAACAAATAAAATATGATGGTGACTCTGCCATTTTTCTAGCCGCGGCACACCTAAAATAAAAGAAGAGGGAAGTTAGCCACACAACTCACCTATAAAAGTGAAGGAACCAGAGAGACGCACGGTATTAATCAAGTGAAGAAAAGGCCGCAAACGTAGCATGAACATGAACCCATATCTAAGCAAAGTAATAATCGAATTCAGCCAATGATCAAGCATCCTTTTTTCCCAACAAAAAATAAATTTATTTCATATTTTCAACTAGTCAGGACTATTACATGCTAGATCAAAGCTAACCCTAAATGGGATTTTTATCCTTGATCAAAACCTTGAAAAACCTCTAAGATTGAGCGTGGAAGTGAGGTAGACATACCCACCTATCTAAACACCTTGTACCATAGAGTACAAGCAGGTGATCCATAGACTTGACATGACCCTGACAAACTACACATCCTCGAAATGCACAGTTTGATGTCTAAAAAGAATATTCCTAGTCGGAAATATATCCTCTAACTTCTTCCAATAAAATATCACCACTTTAGAAGACCCTGAACTTTTCCAAATGCTATCCAACCCTCGGATCAACCGACCAAACATACTTTTCACACCAGTCGCCGAAGAAGAAAGACTAACATAGGCAGACCTCGCTGAAAAATCTCCTGATGAATTAGGGATCCAAACCCAATCATCATGTTGCCCATGCTTAGCCACCCCCTTTATTAAGCTAATTAATTCTTCCACGAGGTCTTCTTCATATACAAGAAGAGAGCGCCTCCGCCTTAAACCTTAACTCAAAATATCACCTACCCAACTATTAAACACATTAATTTAGACTTATGCTCTGAGATATCGAACAACCTCTTAAAAGAAACACACAACAGACTCTATTAACCCAAACGTTGTGCCAACCCCTAGTTTTTAACCCGTCCATAACAACCTTATAACAAAAAGAACTAATCCAGTCTACATGTTGATAAGAAGTGGAACCTAGAGGAGAGACCTGACTCCACCAATAGGAAGCTTTCCTTAAACCAACCACATAACCACCCATCGATGTAGCAAACATCTCAAATTTGTATCAGTAAGAGACAATATTCTTTCAAAAGGACCGACTATCCCCAAGAACCCTCCACATCTACTTACTCAATAGAGCCAAAATACTAACCTAAGATCCTTGGCCTCTAAGCCACATTTCTTCTTAGGCTTGTGCACATCCTTCCACTGCACTCAGGCTAACTTAGACACCCCCCCTTCTTTTTAACATCCCCAGAGGAACCTCCTTTACATCCTAACTAACTTATTCCAGACTTTAGCCAACATTTTCAAGAAAGAAAAGGGGGGCAATAGGAATTAAGCTTAAAATATAATTTAATAGGACCACTCTTATGTTGAGAAACAACTGTGAGTTGTGTGGAGTAACATGTGTGAGTTCTAACTCCTACATTGCTTAGAAAAGTAGAGGTTGAGCACTTTATAAGTGAGAGGACCCATACACCTATCACCTTAAGATTTTGGGTGAATATGTGATGTCTCTCCCACTTGTTTGGGTGAGTATTTGACCTTTAGGTGCGTGTTTGATCCAATGTGAATGTTTTCCTCTCATGATGTCCCATAACCGGTATCAGAGCTAAGGTTCTGATCAAGGGAAGAACGAAGAGTCACAAAAAATTTTGATCATGTGAAAAAGGAAGAGTGTCAAAAAATTATGATAATGGAGGAAGAACACAAAAAGATTGAAGAGTAATAATTTTACAAATGTGTCTAATCATTATAATTATAATGATCATTTTGAAGATGAAGTTGACGACAAAGTAAAGATATGTGAGACTTTGGATGAAAGGAGGATTTGTTGGGTCAAATAGTATATTCATCCAATCACACATCGGGTAGTAGGAAGAAAATAGAATTTGAGTATTAATATAAATAGAGATGTTTAATTTTAGTTTTCTACACAACAACAAAATGTAATCTTTTGGGTGTATTGGTGATTTGGGTAGTTGTGTGTTTAGAAATGATTTTCTATTTTTCTGTTCAAAAATAGCTTGTTGAGAGGATTTCCTATTTTTCTGTTCAAAAATAATTTGTTGAGAGAGGGTTTGCAATTTTTTCATCCAAAAATTATAATTAAGAGAGGGTTTATAATTTTTCCATTCAAAAATTATAATTTGGTGGATTTGTAATTTTCTCCTTAAAAATTGCAATTGTATGGAACGGTTTGTAATTTTGTCCTTGTAAAAATTACAAGTTGAATTATGATATTATGAGTTTTAGGTTTGATTTTTTGCTTTTTTTTTAATAGGTGTGCTTCTGTGTGTGTAGAAATTTATTTTTTTTGTTATTTTCCCAACAGTTGTATCATAGTCGTGGTTCGAGTAAGGGCCTGACTCCTTGTGTCGAAAGTCTTCCTGACATGGTGGTCAAACTGTATGTTCTATTGAGGTGTCCATGACGACATAATGGTGTCTTTCAACGACAATACAAGTATGGGGATGAAAGGATTTCCGCTTGAGAGGGAGATTATTGAGAAACAAGTGTGAGTTATGTGGAGAAACAAGTGTGAGTTATGTGGAGAAACATGTGTGAGTTATAAGTCCCACATTGCTTCAAAAAGTGGAGTTTTAGTTGTTTATAAGTGAGAGGCATGTATACCTATCACTTTAAAGTTTTGAGTGAATATGCGGTGTCTCTCACTTGTTTGAGTGAGTCTTTAACCTTTAGGTAAGTGTTTGACTCAATGTGAATATTTCCCCCTCATGATGTTCAATTAGCCCCAAAGACTCACAACCTATTCCTAAAAAAAAATCAAATCACTTAGGCACACTCTCAAATTTTTAAGGAAATTTTTTGGAAAAATAATGTAGGAAATATTACGGGTAAAAGTTCAGGCAGATAAATGGAGTTTTTTTTAAGTTTAGCATAGAATATTATTAAAGTGGGACTCTTTTGTAATTTTTTCATTTTAATATAATGTTATTTTAAAAAATTTGCACGCCAATTAAAAAATACGACACAATTTTTAAATAAATATCCCACTTTTACTAAACTACTCTTATTAATTATTGATCATTTTTTCACCATCATAAAAGTAAATTTAAATATAATACTTTTAAAATCACATATAAAGAATAACTAAAAAAACTAAACTAGTTGTATTTCTGCATTTTAAAATATTTTTTTATAATGTGTCACTCATTTTAAAACAATACACTTAAAACAAATAGTATTGTTGACTTTTTTATCCTCAAATAAGAAGTGGGTTGATAAAAAGTTTGGAAAATATATAAAATCCAAAACAATGTCTCTATTTTGTCCCATCAATATATTTAGTTTTTTTTTAATAAAAATAACGGTTGACTGCTGAGTTAATTGAATTGTTTGATAAAATTAGAAATTTAACTAGTTAATAAATTTAAAATAATATAAAAGGAGATGAAAAGCTGGAAACGAGAAAAACATGTTTGGCGACGAACATTGATGGTTGGATTAGTAGTGATTGATAAAAAAGAGCAACAATTATGGAAATAGAGAAAAAAAGGGAACGATAGAGGAAAGAAGAAGGTGATGTAGAAATACATGTTCTCTCTCTCTCTCTCCATGAAAGTATGAAGCTATTTTTCAAGACAAAAAATTGTCTTGTACTCACTATCTCAGAGTTGAAGGAAGAAGTTGAACATCTCAATTCTTAACTTAGTGGCATGTCCAAATCAGTTTGCATGTTGAACTCAGAAACTAAGAGCCTTGAGGAAATTCTAGGTGTAGGTAAGTCATCAAAAGATATGAAGGGTATTGTATATATTGGTGAGTCATCTAATTCAAAGAATATGTTTTTTTACACTTATTCATAAAATAGAATTCACGATGTCAAGTAACAAGTCTCAACAATCTCTCAAACATAATTACTAGCAAACTAATTTTGTCTACACCAAACCCCCTGGGTTTGTCACTATTGTGGTCGATGTGGTCATATTCGACCGTACTGATATAAAGTATATGGTAGACAACCATATCACAAACAAATGTAACCCTAGTGTAATTATTAGTCTAAAATGCATCCTCAACAAGTTTGGCATCCTAAGCATAATATTTTGGTTCATATGGCTCCTACCTCCCTCAAGGTCTCTTCTTGTGAACATTAGTATTTTGACAATGGTTTCTTTAGACATATGACAAGAGAAAGAAACTATCTGAAAGACATAAAACCGTATTTCAACAGTTACGTTACATTTGATGATGGTGCTAAAGGAAAAATTATTGGAAAAAGGAAGTTAGACTATACTGGTCTTCCTTGCCTTTATGTTGTTTTAATTGTTGATGGTCTCGCTGCTAATCTCATTAGAATTAGTCAACTTTGTAATCAAAAGTTATATGTCAAGCTCAATAGTATGGAATGCACAGTTACATATAAATAATATATTATGATTCAGATGTTCAGACACTTTCTACAATGTGGTCACCTTTTGAGAAGAGCTGGTCTCAAACATATCATATATATACAAGTGTTGAGAAAAAGAATAAACAAAGTGCTAAGAAAAAAATATGTAAATAGAAAAATGAATGCTTCTGACACTATGGAGTAGAAAGTTGAAGACATGTTATTGAAATCATGGATGACATTGTAGATAAAGAAACTAAGTTATTGCACAAAAAACTTAGTCATTTAAAAATCAGAAGTATGAGAAAGATTACCTCAGAAAAGGCTGTCATTGGTCTTTTTTATCCCATATAGTGGTTTTTAAACCAAAGGTCGATGTTTAAACAGGAAAAGAACCAAAAATGGTGTTTAAACCAAAGAGTGGTGTTTAAATCAAAGGTCGGTGTTTAAACTAAAAAAGAAGCAAAAGTGGTGTTTAAACCAAAGGTCAGTGTTTAAACTGGAAAAGAAGAAAAAATGGTGTTTAAATAAAAAAAGAGTTGAGATGGAGAGCCACAGGGATGGATGGCTGCAGACTTGACATGAATTGCAGTAAAGTCCATGAATAAAGGTGAATACTCTGAGCAGCTGGGTCATTTGTCTCATACCCAAAATATTCATAATAAGGATAGGAATGTTCCCTCTCACCTCTTCTCTATTGCTTAACGCTCATGACATGCAATCCTTGTCAATATCTGACAAGTTGTTGAAATAGGTTCTCAGAGATGCTCTGTGGGGATCAGGCATGTAGGTGCAAAAGTTTAATAAGCCTAGGTCTCATTGACTAGCCTAGCGTCTCATTGTTAGGTAGCCCAAGAGTAAGCCAGGTGGGATAAAAAATATATTAAGACTAGGTCTCATTATTAGGTAGCCCAAGCGTAAGTCATGTGTGTGTTAATGTGTGTTAACCTAAACAAGTAAATGTGATAAGCAAATGTATAAGGAAATGAACAATAAATAAGATGAAAATATCACAAGTTTAAAAGTTCAATAGGTGAACAAGGTGTAAGTGATCAAAAGTCCCATGAGTCCAAATTCACTCTAGATCAAGCATAGATCTAAGTCCTAAGTCCAAAGTCCAAAGTCTTCAACATCTCCCCAAGTGAAGCATGAGCCTTGAGGATCAAGTCTATTCATTTTATCATGTTTTGATTCATTAAGATTTTCAAGCAAACCAAGCACAAGATAAGAAGCATAAGATGAAAAAGACAAGATGAATAATGTATGAAGTGTGATTATGGATAATGAGACATAAAATTAAATTGCAAGAATATAAATTGCAATAATGTGAAGTGTTAGAGGCTTAAAAGTTAGATGTTAGGTGTTAGATGTTAGAAGACAAATTCAAGTCATCACATCAGGATCACAAGTCAAAGGACACAAACACATATTACACCAAGGGATATCCTATCACTAACTCAAAGTGTAAAAAATATGATAAATGATCATCTATCAACATATTGAATTAGAGAAGATTGAATCAACCAGGGGACCATCTATCAATGATTTGAAATATTGAAGATCTCATCAACCAAGCAATCACTCAAGCAAAGTCAAAAGAATGACAAATTTTGAATTAAAAATAAAATAAAAAGGATTTAAAATGATTTAAAATGATTTAAAATGAGAAACTAAAGAGAAAATTCCAAACCACAAACAAAACAATGAATAAATGGCCAATAAAAATACACAAAAAGTCCCAAATATTACTCATGAATGGATTTCAAAAGTTGGATGCAAAAAGGTTTGAAAATGATTAAAAAATAAATTGCAAAAGGAAATTAAAAAGAAAAATGAAATAAAAATAACCAAAAATAAAAAAATGATTTAAGAAAATGCAAGAAAAATGTATGTGACGCAAAATATTTTCAATGACCTTGTGTATTATATTTGGATCAACTTGAATTAAATTTGAGCGAGAAATTAATTAGAAAAGAAATAGAAAATACAAAGAAAATTAGGGCGCCAACGACTACATAATTCAAGAAACATGCGTGTAAGCTTCTGATTGGATAAATTCAAATATTTGGTACCATGGCGCGCGAAGGAAATTTCATCTTAAACCTCTGCCTAATTTTGCAGGTCACATGAACTCGTTTTTTTAGAAACACCCAAGCACATAGTTAGCTTCGTAACACATCATCGTTCATGTCATCCTGCATCAGAGTCATTGATTGGCTGTGAGTAGGGAGAAGTTTTCTCAAAAACAAGAAGGACCCTAAGTGTTCAAAGTAAAATTAAATGACTAATACAAAAGATAAATGAATCGCAATTGAGGACTTTTGATCAGTTGAACAATGCGAAGATAGTGATAACTTGTTTGCAAAAGGATTTAACTCGTAGCTACCATTTCAGTTGAAGCTTCGAAGGTCAACAACGGCATAAATGGGAAGCACGATGCAAGAGGTTTCAAGGTAAAGTGATGATGCATTTAGCTTCAGATGATGTCGATGAAGCTTTATGGACAAAGATTTGAGGTTGAAAGAGCTTGAATCAAAGAAACCACAAACTGGTTTTGGAGTGATATCAGATTCAAGTGAGACAAGGGTTTTCTTGCTTTTTAAGCTTGCAAATGAAGGCAAATCACTCCCCTATTTATAGGAAATGAAATGGGAAGCTCACACATGCCAAACAGATTTGAAATTCATGTGAGCCAGGGTTGACATTTGCAAAATGAAAATCGTGTGAGATGAGGAGTGAAAAGCATTAATTGATGATAGAATCTGGTCATTTTGTGTTTGGTTGCATGCATTTTAGCATCAGAAAATTTTTGCACATGTGCAAGTGGTCCCAAAATGAAAAATGACATGTAATTGCAAAATTCGGGCTTCATGTAAAACATATTTCATGGCACGATGTTTGAAGCTAGGCCAAATTAAATTCACTTGTGGATTTTATGATTTTTTGTGCCTTTTATTCATCTAATTGTAATGAACCCAATGTAAAAAGAACCATATCAAAAGGAGGCCTGAGGTGAAAGTGCCAAGTGTTGAAAGTTGAGGTCATGACATGTCTTCCAGGTCAGGCATTTGGCCAAACAATCTTGGCATGTTTTGGGCATCTTGATACTCTGAGTTCATGACACCTTGACTTTTGATTCCCTCGTAAATTTTGAGCCAAATTTAGGTCAAATGAACTTGATATTAGCTTAACAAAAGACAATAGGAATGAGATCAAAAGAATGCTTGAGCTGAAAATGACATGGCTACCAAGTGAGGGTCATGACAAAGTTTTGGCCCAATTTGGAAACTTAGCCCTTTCCAAATTTGAGGTCCTTAAGATTCGAATTGATGTTTGAGACTTGAAGGAAAGTTGTAGAGGAACTCATTAGGAACATTTGGCTTAAATAAACTTGTCAATTGGTTGAAAATTGAAGAATTTATGGGGTTTGGACCAAAAGTAAGCCACACTTGCAAATTAAGTCAACCAAAGTTGTGTCAACTTGTGAAAACTTAAAATTATCTTGCATCCAAAGCCAAAATAATGATGGAATGAGCATCCCTTGATAAAAACTTGATTAAGGTTTGAATGTACTCGAGGATGGCTTGAAGGTTGGATGAAATGACATGGAAATAAACACACGAGCCACCCTTGAATCAATGAACTACACTTGCATCTTTCTTGACCAAAAAGACCTTTCTTTTGTCTTGAATTGAGGCATGATCACCTATATGAACAAATAAACAAAAAGTACCATCTATTCTCGATGCTTTGGTTAATTGATGAGTAAATCAAAGTGAAAAAACACTAATGTTAAGATGAAACAAAGAATGTGTCCATGCTTGTGAGCTAATGAACAAATTAAAAGGTCATGTTAAAGTTATGATTATGAAGGATATGATTCCATGTATGCAAATGAAACTAAGAAAAAGGTAGGAAAAGGGAGAGTAAATTTTGGGGTATGACAGTTTCCCCTATTTAATCATCTTAAACATGAAGGTGCGAATTACGTTAGCTTTTCGGGTGTTCAAGGTAAAAGAGGATTAAATAAAGAAATATCCGAAAATTTTCCCATTGAAAAGGAGTTGTGATAAAAGGTAAGTGTAAGGAGTATCAGGTAAACTTGATGGTTTGATCTGCTAGGGGTTGACTGAAATATTCCGCTGGGGAGATAAATCAGCTGCAAAAATAAATGCTTGATAAGCCTGATGTGTGAAATATATGATTGTTTGTTCATGATGAATATGCAATGGAAATTATTGGGTAGCTAGGTGAGGCTTTTCTGGTGAAAGTAAACTTTAACTCGTCAGTACCCACACTAGAGAGCTTGCAATGAAGAGTTTCTTGTTGCTACTACTACTGGGAAATTCCAACTGGCTGAGGACCTCCATCTAACTCTGTTGGGGAAGAAGGATACATGATCTAACTGAGTAGTTATGTGTTCGTGCGGCAAGTGCTTACTATAGACTACATATCGTCCACTAGGGAACTTTCAATAATCAAATCAATGCATATAGTGTTTCTCTTGATTTAGATTTTATTATTCTCTAAGTTTTATAGCATTATGTAATCAAGATTGACAGTTATTTTACAATCAAAATGCGGAAAAATAAAAAAGAAGTAACTGAATAACGACTAAATTTTATTGATTGTGAAAAAAAATTGTACATATGAAGTGTTGTAAGACCCCAATTTTGACCCTAAGATCCCTCATGGCATCACAACATTGCATTTGCATTACCTCAAGGATCATAAGCATCTTGGCTCCTTACCTTTGGGTGGGATCTCTTCTTGTGAGTGGTTTGAGATCACCAAGCATGCTTGAATTGTATATCATTGATTTTCTCGTTTTTGTTTATTAACCAAAAGCACAAAAATATGTCACTAACATCTTTTGTTTGTAGCTTGGGCAATCACAAGGTCAAGAGCTTCAAGGAGATCCTTTGTGAAGAGATATGGCCAAGTGAAGATGATAGCAAGCATGGTAATGGTTCCCAAAGCTTTCATCCATCAAATATGCCTCCCTAGTATCTAAATTCATCATTTTTATCAAAGCAAGTCAAAGGGTTTGAGGTTTGTTCCCCAAGGAAACCCTAGTTCATCTGATCATCCACAATGCCTTGCTCTTGAAGCAACCTCAACCCATGATCAAATACAATCAAGGTAAGTCCTTTAATTCATAATTTCATGCACATTTGAACTTATTTGAGTGTCCTCAATCATCAATTCATCAAGATATGAGTTGTGGACTTGAGAAGTTGATCAGTCAATTCATCTGACTATTTTGAAATGCAATGAGACCTAACTTTTTATGTGTTGGTCAAATGGAGATGATACCAAAATAAAATATGTTCTTAAGGAAAATGTGAACAACTTTCATGTTCATCAAAAGTTTATTTGAAGCTTGGAAGGTCATCTCCCATTCCAAGACATTATAGGTCATTTTGACTGAAACCCTAATTTTGGGTCAACTTCCCAAGGACATGACTCATTAATTGTTTATGATTTTAAGGTGGGATCAAATGAATTGGAAAGCTTAAGATGTCTACTTCAAATGTTATGTTGAACAAAATTTCAAAATCTCAAAGGAAATACATGTGATAATGCAAAACATTATACGTCACTTTGGACCAAATGCATTGAAAGGCAAAAAAGTCCAACTTCAAGTGCCCATAACTCTTTCATAAAAAATCCAAATGATGCAAAATTGAAGTCTATTTTTATTGTCTTGAAAATATATACAACTTTGATGTTGAAGGTTTTTTCATTTGAGGCTTGCATCATTGAAACAGAAGGGCTTGAACATTGGCCAAATTTGGAAACTTTGCCTTTGCATGTTTTGCACCTTACACTTTAAACTCAAATTTCACCAATTTCCACACTTCAAATGGATTTTTGCCCAACATAACAATTGTTCCTTACATCAAAACCTTTCCAACCATTACTCACATGCTCGTGTTTGGATTTGGCAAATGGCGTTTTCGAAGAGGAGAAGTTTTAGGCATAATTATGCATAACATGTTGGAACTCATTATACAAGCTTGTGCATTGCCAATTCCACGACCATTTCAGCTCAATTATGCTTCAGAGTGCATTTGGCATTGAATTTGGGCCTTTTGAATGATCATGCAAGCCCATGCAATGAATATCCAATTCCATGCACACGACTTTGATCACACTTGCCTTGCCTTTGGTTGACTTTGATCACACGACTTTGATCACATTTGGTTGAATCTTTGGATCTAAAGCTCCTAGACCTTCATCCTTTAGTCCATTGCACTTCTGTTTTGCCAAAGGAAGCAAGGAAAAAAGTTCAGATCTTCACAATCCAAGGTTGTTCTTCAACTGGTTTTTTCTTCGAAACTCACTACTCTTTGATCTATTTGCCTGGCCATTGTGTTTTCTGAAGTCCTCACTTGAGAGGCAAGCCAGCGGTGGCTTTGATTTTGTGTTTTGATGAACTGTAATTTTTATACTTGAATCTTCCAGCTCAAATTTCTTACTCTATAGAAATTTTGAGTGTGATTCAAGGTTACAGGGGTGATGTACATCACCCCAGCTTCATTTTGATGTATGGATCGTGAATTTTGGTTGAGGTGTGTGAACCTGCAACTCTGACCGGAGTTCATGTACTCGCTAGAGAAGACGGTGGTGTACACCACCGTCCGTTCACCAGTTTAAATCCATACCGTTTGATCATGTTTCCAGATTGAATCGTGTCCTTTGGATCTTATGACTTTCAATAATGCTGGATGTTTCTCAGTTGACTCATGCCTTCCATGCGCGCGCATCTCACATCCGTCTGATCAGCCACGTTAATTAATGAGGCTTGATCAGACGCTTGTGGTTTTTTCTGATTTTTGTAATTTCCATTTTATTTCTTTTATTTCCATTATTTTCAAAAAATCATATCTTCTTCATTTTAAATCCAAAAAATATGGGACCAATTGCATTCTTCTCCAAATAATTTCTAGTTTCTAATTTTGATTTTTAATATTTTTTATTTTGTCATTTGATATTTTTTAGGAATTTTCTCTTTTCTGGTTATTTTTAATTCATTTTAAATAGTTTTTGATATTCAAAAAATACAAAAATATTTTCCTAACCTATTTGAATGATGATGAATCTATGAAAAATATTCTCATCAATTTTTTAATTAATTTGAGATTTATTTGAGATTTTAGTTCAATTAGATTATTTTTATTCATTTTTAATTGATTAAAAATAGTTTCTGACTTTTAAAAATGCTGAAATATTTTGCCAAACTTTGTTTGACCTTGTTGAACTTGGGATAAATCACTTGGACCTTTCAAGGTTGATTTGAAGTGATTTTGAAGTTTGACCTTTCTTTTATTTTTAATTCAAGTTTATTTTAATATTAAAAATGCCAAAAATATTTTGCTTATTGTTTGACCTCCAATCTTCATCTCACTTCTGATTTCTCATTGTTTGACTTTGACTTTCAATGTCATTTGGTCAACACACATGGATTGGTACATTTTATTCACCTTATGCATTTTATTCTTTCCTTTTCCATTATTCATCTCTTTCTTCTTCTTCTTCTTCTTTTTCTTTTTTTGATCAATGAGTTGAAGGTTGATAAGTTAGCATTGATTAGGGAGACTTAATCTTCCTTGATCCAAATCTAATTCATCTTGATCAATTGATCAAGTGAATGGCTTTGCATTAAGGATAGGTTGTTTCCTAAATCATGCAAAAGACTTAAACCAATACAAGATCAATTCTCTTCTTCTTTTTGGCATGGCAAGTTGTTGGAACTTGGTTCACTAATCAAGACTTCTAACTTGTGTTGTTGCCTACATTATTATTGACCGGCCTCAGATAGTTGTGACTTCTACATAAGTCCAATTACGATTGCTTAACATAGCTCTAAATTTGCCTTATGGCACACTAACTACTAACACTAACTATTAACCATTAACATTTACTTTTGCTCTTTACTTTCATGCAATTTACTATTCTTGCACATATTATCCATTTGCTTTTTTCCTTTGCTCACTTGAGCACATGTTTATGTTAATGCAATTTTCCTTTTGCTCACTTGAGCACATAATTGTGTATATACTATTGTGCTTGTGTTTTGTTTTGATTGTTGTGAACCAAATGCAAAGAAATGGACAAATGGACTTAGTTTCTAGGACATTCCCTATGCAAAAATTGGAGTAAAAAGAACCTTAATGTTGAAGATGATCATGAATGACCAAACCTCTAAACTCACTCTTGTCCATTCTTGATTTGCTTCATAAAACTCTTTGATGTGTGTGCTTTTGGTACTAGGGATTCCACCTTGATTCAAATTTGAGGAACCATTGCCATGAGCTTCTAAGAGAAAGAGTTACAAGATGCCTTGAAGAGCCTTCCAAGAATTCATTTGATTGTTGATTGCTTGAGTTCATGTTTATGTGATTGCTTATTCCAAAGGATGGGAGCTACTTAGATCACACATATGATCTCAAGAGAGGAACTCCTTTTGTGGTTTTGTTCTTATCCCTCACCTATTTGCATTACTTAGGATCTTAGCCATTCTTCTTCTTCTCTCCACTCTAACCCAAGCCAAAACTTTTTGCGCAAACATTTAACCTTTGTTTTCAAACATTAGAAACCTAAGCCTTATGCTTTTGATTTTCAAACTTTCTTTTCATAACACTTATTTTGAATTGAACTTCTAAGTCAACTTTGACCATATTTTGTAAATACTTTTCATTGGTAAATATAACCCATTCAAATGCTTTTTGTGGTTTCAATGGCCACTTTCTTAATCAAATTTTTTCATAACCTTTAGCTATTAGGTTTGAGTTATCCTTGAGGTAGATGTAATACTCACCTATATCCTTAGTGATGGACAATGAGTCTTCCATGCTTATTATAGGGTTAACCCCTCACTAGCATGTTGAAGTTATCCTCACATGGTGGATTTGTGGTTTGGTTGAGTTTTCTCCCTTGGATAACAAAAGACCTTAAGGCTTTTGGACCAATCGATTCCCCAACTCATGTTTGAGATTTTTACCCCGAACTACGAGGTTTTGATCCTAATCTTTTTTAAGATGGTACGTAGGCAATGGGTTTATCCATCCAAACAAAAATGTAAATAAACTTGTATATTCTCTTCTCATCTCTTCAATCATGTTTGCACAAACAAATTTTTCACAAAAACAACAACCTTACAACAAGTGTGAAAAGGGCTCCCTAGGAGTACCTAGGATGTTTTGGGTGCCTAACACCTTCCCATTGCATAACCAACCCCCTTACCCAGATCTCTGACTCTCTTTTACTAGTTTTTGATTCGATAAAACTATTAGGTTTTTGTTCGCTTTCTAACCATTCCTTTGGATAAATAGAAGTGAGGTGGCGACTCGACTTGTATGATTTACCTTGGATTTAGTCAATATCTCTAATGGTAACGAATACCCCGCTACAAGTGTGTACAAGGATGCAAAAATCCTTAAATAGGATATTGCAAAAATCAAAAAACAAGGTAAATGGAAATGGGAAATTTGTTTGATTTTCCACTGATTACAACATTGATTGTTATTCACTATAGCACTGGGCTCTAACATTTTTCTTTGGTTGATGATGTTTGGATTGATCTGATACTGTCTGAGGTCAAGCTGATGGTAATATAGGCTCCAGAGATATAGTCAAATGCCTTTATCCCTAACTTGTGTGGAATTTTAAAAAAAAAATTGTCAATCGGGATACCCTTTTTTTCCTAAGTCTCCCTTTCGGGTTTTCAACTTAGCGGGCTTGTATATTTTTTGCTTTATCCCTAACTTTTGCATGGACAATTCTTTTTTTGGGTCCACCGAGATACCCATTTTTGCCTAGATTGGTTCTTGGAGATGTCAATCTAGCAGGCTTTGTATTCATCATTTTTTTCTAGTCATAATATTTTTTGACTGTGTCTGAAATCACCGACATCGTCAAGTCTGCCCCATCCATTATGGTGAGAATGAGAGACCCTATCGAGAAGGCCTTTATGACAACAAAGGGTCTTTCATAGTTGGGAGTCCACTTGCCTCGAGGATCCGATTGTATAGGAGAGTATCTCTTTAGCACGAGTTCACCTGCTTGGTACACGCGAGGGTGAACCTTCTTATCAAAATATCTTTTGAGGAGTCTTTGGTACAACTGACCATGGCAGACGGCCGTCAAACGCTTTTCTTCAATGAGATTCAACTTATCATATTTGGATTGCATCCATTCATCTTCATCGAGATCTCCATCCATGATGACTCTTAGAGATGGAATTTCAACTTCGATAGGCAAAACAACCTCCATTCCATATACAAGGGAATAAGGAGTTTCCTTAGTAGAAGTGCACACTGAAGTTCTATAGCCATGCAAAGCAAAAGGAAACATCTCATGCCAGTCTTGACCATCTTCTGGACAATCTTCTTGATGTTCTTGTTAGTTGCTTCGAAGGAGCCATTCATCTTAGGCTGATATGGTGAAGAGTTGTGATGCTCGATCTTGAATTCTTGGCACAACTCACTCATCATTTTGTTGTAGAGGTTATTGACATTATCAGTAACAATCTTGCTAGGAACACCATAGAGATAAATTATTTATTTCTTTATGATCCGTGTAACCACTTGTCTTGTAACATTAGCATATGAAGCAGCTTCAACCCACTTTGTGAAGTAGTCAATGGCAATTAGGATGAAACGATGATCGTTAGAAGCCTTCGGTTCGGTCATACCAATCATGTCGAAGGAACATGCATCTTGTCAACAAAAATATATGACATATGTGACATCTCTTGATAAAGTTTTACCAATCAACCTCCATTGTTGTCCAATAATAACCATCCCTAAGAATCTTTTTGGCCATGGCGGGCCCCTTAGCATGTACGCCTTCACAACCCTCATGGATGGACCTTATTGTAGCGGTACATTCATGATCATCAAGCTATGGATAAGCAAGACATCAAATAACAAGAGTCACCACCACGCTTTTATTGTTTCAAAGGGAAAAGGGAAAAGTACGAACAAAACCCAAAAATAAGAAGTTTTCAAATCAAAACTAATAAAATGCCAGAGATTACAGGTAAGGGGGTTGGTTACACAGAGGAAAGGTGTTAGCACCCAAAGTGTCCTAGGTACTCCTAGGGAGCCCTTTCTTATGTGCATATGTATTTTGTACAAAGTGATGTTTATAAACAAATAGAATGAGGGGATGAGAAAAGAATTCATTAATTATATTTTTGTGTTTGACAAGACCTTCGGACTTGTGCCTACGTACCAACATAAAAATGAGGGATAAAAACCTCATAGTTCGTGATACAAATTTCAAAGTGGATGCATTGCTTTTAATCAAAAATTAAGTTTGAAAGGAACAAGGGCCTAAGAAATGGTTTGAACGAGTTAGTTCTTTTTGGCTTTTGAAAATCTTAAGTCAAGTATACTTAAGTTTATTTACAAGTTTGGTTTTAGAAAAGAAGTTTGAAAATGCAATGGCATAAGGACAAAGTTTCTAATTTGCAAAGGGTCTAAGTTTAGAAAATAACAAGTTCAAACAAAGAAGTTTTTAAAAGGAGGGAGAGATTTTGAAATTAAAGAGACGGGGAGGACATGAAGAGACTAATCCTAAGCATAAATTTAAAAGTTAAGAGTTGAAAAGATCTGACCAATGGGCTGCAATCCAATAGGCAAGAATGCCATATAGAAACCCCAAATTCCCTTGGATATTAGAATTAAGCAACAAACAATGCATAACATATTAACTTGAAGAGCAAGGCTTCAAATAAAGATAGCCACATCCAAGCTTTAGCCACTCCATAATCTTCTTCAAATTTGCCCATGTAGCAGATGAATTCAACAGGTCACAACTTCAAAATAACAGCTTCATAATGATCATGTTGCAGATAAACTCAAATGTATCTTCAATGATGTATCAGATAAAGTTTCAAATTGCAAGTCACTTGGTTACATGAAAGTTGGCATTGACCAAGTCCTTTTGCATAGGGATGTTTCCTAAATTCTAAGTCCAATTGTCCAAGATCAAACCAACAGTCCACACAATAGTTTTTTAAGTTTTTTGTTTCTTATTATGTACATTAATGGTCAAAGACCACACAAACAAACAAAATATACACAAACAAGATATATCACACAATATGGTCCAAGTGGACAAAGTGAAAAGGCATTAATATAAACAATTAGAATGGTATGAATAATGGCAAATGAATAGAGCTTAAAAATTAAAGTGCATTAAAAGTAAATGGCTTGAAATTAAATGTTAGTATTGTTTTTGATTTTGCTTTTCATTTTAAGTCATTCTTTGGAGAACACTCAACCCACTTATCACAAGTATGGATCCTTGAACCAAGACATCTTCCAAAGGAAGGAAAAAAGGCCAAGTTTACACACAAGACCATGAAAGAGGGGAGACTTACAATCTCACTAACTAGAATGCTATGCCTTTTGTGTAAAAAATTTAGCACTATGTTAAGCAATCGTAATTGGACTTATGTAAAAGTCACAACTATTTGAGGTCGGGCAATAGAATTTTGGTGTTAATGCATGTTAGAGACATAGTATAATGGACTATGCTCATGAAACATACCACACACAAAAAGAATATACAAAAGAGATGGCCTAATCTCATCCATACTTATGTTGATTTTTCAATCAACTAGCCATAGGACTTTGAGATATCATATGCCAAATGAAATGGATGCATAAAGAAGGGGAATTAAAAAAAGAGGGAGGGGAATAGATCAAAACTCAAATTGGTTAAATGAGGACTTTTACCAAATTAAGATCATTCATTCATTTTGGGAGATGGAATGTACATTCCATCAATCCCCTAAATCCAATGATCTTAACCTAGCAAAGTCAAATCAACCTTGACCAAGGCCTAATAACATAAGTCAAACTTATACAAATCATTAAGATAACTCAACACAATTATTTGACATTTATTCAATTTAAAAATACTAAAAATAATGCATTAAATTAAATATGGTTTGTCAAAATCCTAAAATCTCATCAAAATACCAAAGAAATAACCATGAGATTTATCATAGGTCAAACAAGGTCAAAGGATCTTGGAGAAAAAAATTTCAGAATTTTTGGAGACTTAAAAGTATTTTTAAATAATTAAAAATATTCACAAAATTAATTAACTCATGAAAAATATTAATAATGATCCAAAAATAAATTTTAATTTAGAATATGAAAGAAGAATTTATTTAAATTTTTTTGGTGAAACTCTCATATTTTTTGGATCAATATTAAAATTAATATGAATTAATGAAAATCAAATGAAATAAAGTAAAAATCAGAAAATCAAAAAAATGTGGACCACTTGATCTCCCTCATTAATTGAGGTGGCAGATCAAGTGGTCTAAAACGCGCGTTCCACCAAGCACATGACTCAGCACGTCACACCAATGATATTCAAAAGCAACATTCAAGATTAAAACAATTTAAACAAGATCAATGACTCAGAACCAGTCCAGCACACCACCGACGCTGGACCTCCGGTCACCTTCTCAGGCGAGGTCCACCGGACTGGTTCACTCATCACCATCAAGAAAATGAAAAAAAGAGGACATGATCTGAAAGAAAAAATGGCGTAGAGCACGAATCTGACCTTAATTTCAACTAACTCCAAGTATATAGAAAGATATGAGGAGTTGAATTTTAAGGTGTGTCAACTGAGTTGCTTCGATTTAACCTCAAAGCAACTCAATTTTCTTGCCTATATTGGTAGGACTTCAGACAACCAAAGATCCAAGAGAATTGATGAGAATTAAGTGAGAATCGAAGAGAAGAAGATTTCTAAAAATTACCTTCAATGATGTGTAGAAATGGATCTTGCTTGCTTCAAACATGACTTGATCACACTCGAGGAGCTTGCAGAAGTGGTTTGGCAATGGTACAAAGCTTTGGATCCTGAAGTTTTTGAATCTCCAAATAGTGAGATTCAAACTCAATTTTCAAGTTGAAAATTCTCAGGTTTTCCTTTGAATGGAGAAGGTTTCAATTGGGGGGCAAAGCTGGCACGCAAGGTGTGTTTGAAATGAGCTCAAAGGCCTTGTATTTATAGAATTTGGGATTGATGATTGCACACTTGAAAAATTGCTAAAAATGGCAATGTGATGCACAAGCTTGCATGCGCGTGTACAGGCCTATGAAGCAATCCATTATGATCCAATTGTAACTGTACTGAAGTTCAAATCATGCTTGAATGGCAAGGCAAAATGAAATGGAGTTTTTGACATTTGATTTTCTCCAATGATGCAGCCCTGTTAAGACCATGCGCAACCCTAACAAACCTCATCCAAAATGCATGAAATAGGGTTCTTTGGAAAGCTTAGATCAAGGGGAACAACTTTGATGTTGGACACTTTTCTAATTGAAACTTGGATCATGGTGAATTTTAAGGTGGAAGTTTGGAAATTTCAACATGTTGAAATTTTTTCTAAGTGTTAAGTCATATATCTCAATATTCCATCTTGGTTAACTTTTCATGTGAGCTCCAAATGAGAAACGTGTCTTCATCAAAGTTGTAGATCTTTAAAAAAAAATCAAAATGGTAAACAATTTCATATCATTTGGATTTAGAAGGATAGAGTTATGCATTTTTGAAGTTGAGGAAAATCACTTGTTCAATGGTATAGGTCAAAAATGACCTATAATGTATCCTCATATCACATGCTCATAAAAGTTGATTCAGCTCTCACTCCAAACATTAACGTTGAATTATACATCTTTAATTTTATTGTGTAACTTGGAAATCTTTCACCTCATAAAAATTGAGCAAGTTATGACCTTGGGAAGTTGACTTTCAAATTAGGGTTTAGACAAAATGACCTATAATGTTTCAATATAGAAAATGATTTTCCAAGCAACATTATCTCTATACCTCAACATGAAAGTTGTTCGAAATGTCATTTAGAGTAACTTTGCTCTTGGAATCATTTTCATATGGTGAAAATTGTAGGAGATAGGGTCGAGGGAGACCCATTTTTGATTTGATGAATTCATTTGGCCAACCACCATCAACCAACTTGCTAACTCCTAATTCTCTTGACTTTCTAGGCTCATGATAGATCATAAATGAATATGATGATGATTTTTTTAGTGTCCCTTGAGAAATTTGATAAATTGGTGAGATAGCTTATTGAAGAAGTTACTCAAGATACCCAGACAAACTAGGGTTTCCAAGGAAAATCACCTCCAAACTCTTGAAGTATACTTGATCAATATAACATGTAAAGATCATTGGGACTCATATATGATGCTTTGAGACATTTTGGATCAATCCTTGATTGTGCTTTTAGCCATGAGGGTCTTAAACCTTTGATATGAACTTGATAGATCAATGATGATCATGCTCTACCTACAAAAGATTTAGGAAAATGCAAAGACATATTTTTGGTATTTCTGTTAGTAAAATGATAATATACAAGTACGATATAATCACATAGTGTTTGGTAATCTCTCCCAAAACAAATTGTAGCGATAAATTCATGATCATCAGGCTATGGATAAGCTAGAGATCAAATAACAAGAGTCGCCATCGCGCTTTTATTGTTTCCAAGGGAAAAGGGAAAAGTACGAACAAAACCAAAAATAAGAAGTTTTCAAATCAAAACTAATAAAATGTCAGAGATTACAGGTAAGGGGGTTGGTTACACAAAGGGAAGGTGTTAGCACCCAAAGTGTCCTAGGTACTCCTAGGGAGCCCTTTTTTGTGTGCATATGTATTTTGTACAAAGTGATGTTTAGAAACAAATAGAATGGGAGGATGAGAAAAGAATTCATTAATTATATTTTTGTGTTTGACAATACCTTCGGTCTTGTGCCTATGTACCAACATAAAAATGGGGGATCAAAACCTCGTAGTTCGTGATACAATTTTCAAAGTGGATGAATTGCTTTTAACAAAAATTAAGTTTGAAAGGCACAAAGGCCTAAAAATGGTTTGAATGAGTTAGTTCTTTTTGGCTTTTTTTGAAAGTTTAAGTCAATTATAGTTAAGTTTATTTACAGGTTTGATTTAAGAAAAGAAGTTTGAAAATGTAATGGCATAAGGCCAAAGTTTCTATCTTTTTTACAAAGTGGTCAAAGTTTAGAACAAAATAAGTTCAATCAAAGAAGGTTTTGAAAAAGAGAGGGAGAGATTTTAAAATTAAAGAAGCGTGGAGAAGATGAATAGATTATCCTATGTACAAAATTAAAAGTTTAGAGTTGAAAAGATCTGACCAAATGGGTAGCAATCCAATAGACAAGAATGTCAATAGAAACCCATAATTCCCTTGGACATTTAGAATCAAGCAACACACAAATGCACAATTATATTATCTTGAAGAGCAAGGCATCAAATAAAGATGGCCACATCCAAGCTTATCCATTCCATGATCTTCTTCAAGGTAGCCCATGTAACGGATGAATTTCACAAGTCACAGGTTCAAAATAACAACTTCACAATGATCATGTTGCAGATGAACTCAGAGAGATCTTGAATGATGTATCAGATGAAGTTTCAAATTGCAAGCACTTGGTTTCTCCATAAGTTGGCATTGGTCAAGTCCTTTAGCATAGGAATGTTGCCTAAATTCTAAGTCCATTTGTCCAAGATCAAGCCAATAGTCCACACAAAAGTTTTTTAGGGTTTTTGTTGTTATTATGTACATTAATGGCCAAAGAACACACAAACAAACAAAGTGTACACAAGACAAAGTATATCACACAATATGGTCCAAGTGGACAAAGTGAAGATTACATTAACATAAACAATTAGAATGATATGAACAATGGCGAATGTATAAAAGCTAGAATTAAATGACATTAAAATAAAGGGGCTTGACATTAAAAGTTAGTAGTTAATAGGTTAGAAGTTAGTATTGTTTTGTTTTTCATTCTTAGACATTCTTTGGAGAACACTCAACCCACTTATCACAAGCATGGATCCTTGAACCAAGACATCTTCCAAAGGAAGAAAAAAAGGCAAGGTTTCCACACAATACCATGAAAGAGGGGAGACTTACAATGTCACTAACTAGAATGTTATGCCTTTTATGTCCCAATTTACTGCTATGTTAAGCAATCGTAATTGGACTTATGTAGAAGTCACAACTATTTGAGGTCAGGCAAATGAGATGAATGCATAAAGAATGGGAATGAGATGAAGAGGGAGTGGAATATATCAAAACTCAAATTGATCAAAGGAGGACTTTTACCAAATTAACATCATTCATTCATTTTGAAAGATGGAATGTACATTCCATCAATCCCCTAAATCCAATGATATTAATTTGACAAAGTCAAATCAACCTTGACCAAGGCCCAACAACAAGAGTCAAACACAAACAAGTCATCACAATTGGTCAACAAAATTAGTTGACATTTATTCCAATTAAAAATACTAAAATAATACATTTAAATTAAATATGGTTTGCCAAATTCCTAAAACCTCATCAAAACACCAAATAAATGGCCATGAGATTTATCATAGGTTAAACAAGGTCAAAGGACCTTGGAGAAAAATTTTCAGAATTTTAAAAGACTTAAAAGTATTTTTAAACAATTAAAAAAATGCAAAATAAATTAAATCATTAAAAATATTAATAATAATCCAAAAAATAATTTTAATTCAGAATATGAAAGAGGAAAATATTTGAATTTTTTTGGTGAAACTCATATTTTTTGGATCAATATTAAATTTAATATGAATTAATGAAAATCAAAGGAATAAAAATTAAAATAAGAAAATCAAAAAAACGTGGACCACTTGATCTGCCTCATTAATTGAGGTGGCAGATCAAGTGGCCACCAGCGTGCGTTTCATGGTGCACCTGAGTCAAACGTGCACACGCATGGTAATTAAAACGTACGCTCACGATTAAAACAAATTGAACTCATCTAATGGCTCAGGACCACGCCACATCATTGCCGGAGCAAAGCGTCGGTCGTCTTCTCAGGCAATCTTGGCCGGACTGGTCCATTCATCACCACATCATAAATGAAAAAGGAGACATGATCTGAAAGGAAAAATGGTGTAGATCACGAATATCACCTCAATTTTAACTAACTCCTCACATATAGAAAACTATGAGGAGTTGAATGTTGAGGTATGTCAACTGAGTTGCTTCGATTTAACCTCTAAGAAACTCAATCTTCTTGCTTACATTGGTAGGACTTCAGACAACCAAAGAATCAAGAGAATTGAGCAAGATTGAGAGAGAATCGAAGAGATGAAAATTTCTGGAAAATACCTTCAATGTAGGTCTGGATTCAACTGTTCTTGCCTTGGCTCGTGCTTGATCTCACTCAGAATGCTTGCAGAAGTAGAATGAAATGCACAAAAGGTCTTGGATCCCTAGAGGTTTGAATCTCAAAACAATGAGATTCAAACTCAATTTCAAGATGAATTTCTCAGGTTTATCCTCTCAAATGAAAGGGTTAGGGGTTTAGGATCAAAGCTGGCGCGAATGTCTCCTCAATTCTGATGCTATAGGTCTCTATTTATAGTTGCAACTCATGATATTTGCACCTTCAAATTCACTTTCCAAAATTGGTAGTTAATGATGCATGGGTGCATGGGCGTGTAGATGCCCATGAGATCATTGCTTTAGGTCCACAAATGAGTGTAAGAGAGTCTGAAATCAACTTGGATTGCAAGGCAAGTGTGTGTGAAGATTTGAAGTTTGATCTTTGCCAAATGATGATACCATGTTCATGCCATGCGCAGCCCTGGCAATTCTTGTCCAAAATGGATGAACTTGGACTTTTTGGAAAGGTTAGATAAAGAGAAACAACTTTAATGTTCAACACTTTTACATTTGAAGCTTGTATCATGATGAATTTTGAAGTGGAAGTTTGCAAATTTCAACATGTTGAAAATGTTTCTAAGTGTCAAGCCATATATCGTAATATTCCACCTTGCTTAACTTTTTATGTGAGCTTCAAATGAGAAACGTGTCTTCATAAAAGTTGTATCTCTTTAAAAAATTTCCTTCAAAATGGTCACAAATTCCATTTCATTTGGATTTGAAATGATAGAGTTATGTATTTTTAAAGTTTGGAAAAATCACTTGTTCAATGGTATAGGTCAAAAGGGACCTATAATGTAGCCTCATATCACATGCTCATAAAAGTTGAATTAGCTCTCACTCCAAACATAAAAATTGAAGTATGCATATTGAATTTGATTGTTCAACTTGGAAATATTTCATCTCATAAAAAATGAGCAAGTTATGGCTTTGGGAAGTTGACTTTCAAATTAGGGTTTAGACAAAATGACCTATAATGTTTCATCATAGAAAATGATTTTCCAAGCAAAACTAGACCTAGGTCTCAAAATGAAAGTTGTTTTTAATGTCATTTAGAATATTTTTTCTCGTAGAATAATTTTCATATGGTGAAAATTGTAGGAGATAGGGTCTAGGGAGACCCAGTTTTGATCAAATGAATTCATCTAGTCAACCACCATCAACCAACTTGCTAACCTTCAATTCTCTTGACTTTCTAGGCTCATGGTAGATCATAAATGCATTAGATAATGAATTTTGAAGTGTCCATTGGTAAATTTGATCAATTGGTGAGATAGCTTGTTGGAGAAGTTACTCAAGATACCCAGTCAAACTAGGGTTTCCAAGGCAAATCACCCTTAAACTCTTGAAGAAAACTTGATCAATGTAACATGTAGGAATCAATGGAACTCATATCTGATGCTCATATCCATTATTGGATCAATTCATGGTTGTTCTCTTTGTCATGAGGGTCTTAAACCCTAAATATGAACTTGATGGATCAATGGAGATCATGCCCTACCTACAAAAGAGTTAGGCAAAAGCAAAGACATATTTTTGGTATTTTGGTTAGTAAAAATGATAAAATACAAGTATAATATAATCACAAAGTGCTTGGTGATCTCTCCCAAAATAAACCCAATGAAAGAGAGGTAAGGAGGATGCCAAGGTATGATCCCAATGCTAATGCTTATGATGAAATTGCATGAGGGATCTTAGGGTCAAAATTGGGGTCTTAGAGCTGCCCCTATTTAAGGACATTCTAACTGAGGAGGCGAATGTTAAAATCTTCATGTCGACTTAGTAAAATGGGCTTAAATAACATCATATAGAAACAAATTTTGGTCCCTAAGAGACCTCATGATACATATGATATGAATGCAAAAGTACATTCTTTGTGGGGAAATATTGCCACAAAGAAAAAGAAATCAGAGAGACTGAAAGTCTGCCGGAGTATAATGCATTCCATAAGGAAAACTCACTGGGAAAACAGAGACTCTATGGGGGAAAAGGAGCTATGCGTAGGCCAGGCTACGACTTAAAACTATTGGGAGACTAGAGGGATTTCATACAAACATGGAAAAGACTCAGCCGGGGAACTAACAACATATGCAGGGGATACGAGTAAGTCAGGGTAAAACTGAAATACTTGAATCATGTAGGGAAAAGCGATTTCACTAAAGAAATGCGCACTCAACTCAACTGGGGAGAAGTAAACTTCAACACAGGAGGAGCAACAATCTATTATCTACTACCTGTTACTGGGCAAGGAGATAATAAAGATCTGACAGAGAGGACATCCGTCACCTATTAGGATGAACATATCAAGGATGACTCACTGGGAAAAGCCAGGAGGGAGTATTCATTACCAGTTACTGGGTAAGAATAGCCTTGCTGGGGAAAACTGCAGAAAAATAGGATTTACAACTATCAGTTACTGGGCAGAAGACCAAGGGTGAGAGTATCCGTCATCGGTTAAGATGAACATATCAAGGATAAACTCAACAGGGAAGAAAGTCCTTCATCGGTTAGGATGAACATATCAAGGATAGACTTGCCTGGGATTGTCAAGGAGGATATCCGTCATCGATTAAGATGAACATATCAAGGATAAACCAACTGAATAAAAAGTAGGAATTACATCTATCGAATGCTAGATAGAATACCGTTAAAGAGAAAATCCATCACCGGTTAAGATGAACATATCAAGGATAGACTCTATGAGGAGATAAAATAGGGATTACATCTATCAGTTACTGGATAGAATACCAAGATAGATAATCTGTCACTGGTTAAAGTGAACATATCAAGGATCAACTCTGTAGAGGGAACAAAAGCAGGAGTTACAACTACCGGTTACTAGGTAGAAGACCGCAAAGAGAAGGAAACCCGTCATCGGTTAGGATGAACATATCAAGGATTAACTCTCTGGGAAATAAGAATAGGGATTACAACTACCTTTTTACTGGGTAGAATACCAAAAAGAGAATATCCGTCATTGGCTAGGATGAACATATCAAGGATAGACTCAAGTAGGGGAGAGAAAGATATTCGTCACCGGTTAGGATGAACATATCAAGGATATACTTCCTGGGGAATCAGATCCATTGGGGACTTTACTGCTGGGAAAACTGGGGTACTTTTGCCGGGTATTCGGCAAGAAGTAACAAATTGCAAACTAAGAAGAATATTACCAGTTACTGGGCAGTAGACTCTTAGGGAATTCAAAGTATTTATCTAGGTAGGAGCTAGAAAGAAACAGTCAATCAAGACTCAACCCAATGAGGACATAACTCAAGGGGAGTGGTTCCATCCAGATAGACAACTGGGGAGGAAACTGAAGTAATAATCATCCACAAGGAAACAACTCAGTGACGCTCTACCATTGAGGGAGGACAGACACCAAAATTTGTATGGGGATAAAGTACCGCCATACAGGGAATGAGAATCTCAAACCAACAATTTAAACAGATATGCGAATATGCGATTATGAAATTATATGAATGTATGTATATATGATGATTATGCTGACAAAGACGATCACAAAGGATACGAAGGTGTCGCAAAGAAATTGAATCATCAGTACAATCCTCTGTCAATCCACAAAATATGGAGACAACTGCTGGAGAACAGAGAGATCAACAATCCAAAGAGGCTCAACCCTAACCGGGGAAGGAGGAGATCTGCTGAGGAGAGAGAAATATCACCGAACCTGTGGGGAATTTTAGGTCAACACCAAAAAAAAAATGGGAGACAACCCTACAGGGAAAATGAGCTGCTCAGGAACCAAGAGGAAACTCTGAATGGGGAGCAAGTCGATTGGCGATTGGCGGGGAAACCAGTGCAATCTACTAGGGAGATCAACCACTTATGCTGAAGGAACCTAAACTCCACTAGGGGAAGGCAGAAACTCTCTTGAGGGAGACAAGTCACAAGGTACCTGAATCAACCAACTCAGCTAAGGAAAAGGAACAAATCTCCACTAGGGAATCAAAAACTCCACCGAGGAACTGAATCAACATAATCGTCTAGAGATACCCGAAGGGTTAACTGCTTGGGGAACCTCTGATGTTTCGCACTCAAGTATTTGTTATCCATCGGAATGCTGTTGATATTTCTTTCAATTGCTTTGGAAAATTCCTGCTTTTATATGTTTTAAGAAAAAGATTTTGATTAAAATTTTAAATTTTCAAAATGATCATAATAAAATTTAAACTATTGGATGAAATAAATAAGAGTAGAAACAATTGGATAAAAGCTCAACTTTATTTGATAGAATGGTGGTTTGTAAATGACAAGACCCCATAGATTTTTACAAAGTTGAAAATGGTAATTTACATGGAAAAGGGTTACATTGAATACAAATGATCCTTAATCCTTCTACCAACTCTTGATATCCACTGTGCTCTTGACCGCTGCCAGGGTGATGAATTAATATCAACCCTTGTGCTCAATCAAGTTTTCAAAACACTAAAGATCAACAGAATGCAGTTACTTGCCATAATCCCTAATTGTTGCATAAGTTTCCCCAGGGTGGGGTACTCAACTTATCGGGAAATTCTTACTGTTTTATGTCTCTAATTTTTGCCTGGATCGCCCTTTCGGGTTTTTAATCCACTGAGACGCTCCTTTTTGCCTAAGCCGCCCTTTCGGGTTTTCAACTTAGCGAGCTGTTCTTTTTCTTTTTAGGCGAAGTATTTCTTGACTGCATCTGCGTTCATAGGACGAGTGAACTCTTCACCATCCATAGTTGTAAGAATCAATGCACCGCCTGAAAAGGCTCTCTTAACAACATATGGGCCTTCATAATTAGGAGTCCATTTTTCTCTAGAATCTGGTTTGAACGATAAAATCTTCTTGAGCACAAGGTCACCTTCCTTGAACACGCGAGGTCTGACCTTCTTATACAAAGCTTTCTTCATCCTTTGCTGATATAACTGGCCATGACACATGGCAGTCAATCTCTTCTCTTATATCAAATGCAACTGATCAAACCTGGTCTGACACCATTCAACCTCAGTCAACTTGGCTTCCATGAGCACACGCAATGAAGGAATCTCAACCTCTACGAGGAGCACTGCGTCCATACCATACACAAGAGAAAAAGGGGTTGCCCCTGTCGTAGTGCGAATGGATGCACGATACCCATGCAAAGAAAATGGGAGCATCTCATGCCAATCCTTGTATGTGACAACCATCTTCTGAATAATCTTCTTAATGTTCTTGTTTGCAACTTCAACAGCCCCATTCATCTTGGGTCTGTAGGGAGAAGAATTATGATGTGCAACCTTATAGTCTTTGCAAAGAGCTTCCACCATATTGTTATTGAAGTTCGATCCATTGTCATTAATGATCTTACTTGGCACACCATAACGACATATAATTTGATTCTTGATAAACCTTACAACAACTTGCTTGGTTACATTTTCATATGATGTCGCTTCGACCCATTTTATGAAGTAGTCAATTGCCACTAAAATGAAACGATGTCCATTCGAAGCTTTGGGCTCAATCATCCCAATCATATCAATTTCCCACATGGAGAAAGGCCATGGGGAAGAGATAACATTCAATAGTGTCAGAGAAACATGAATCTTATCAGCATAAATTTGACACTTGTGGCACTTCTTCACAAATTTGCAACAGTCAGATTCCATTGTCAGCCAATAGTAACCTGCTCGCAACATCTTCTTCACCATTGCATGTCCATTGGAGTGAGTACCAAAGGAACCTTCATGCACTTCAGTCATCAACAAGTCTGCTTCGTGTCTATCCATGCATATGAGCAAAACCATGTCAAAGTTTCTCTTGTATAGTATATCACCATTCAAGTAGAAATTATCGGCTAATCTTCTCAAAGTCTTCTTATCTTTCAAAGATGCCCCAGGCGGGTAAATCTGACTTTGGAGGAAACATTTGATGTTATGATACCACGGCTTCTCGTCTTTGATCTCTTCCACAGCAAACACATGAGTTGGCCTATCAAGATGCATCACAGACAAATTGGGAACTTCATTCCAATACTTCACTACAATCATTGATGCCAACGTTGCAAGACCATCTGCCATCCGGTTTTCATCTCGAGGGATATGATGAAACTCAACCTTTGTAAAGAAAGTTGAAATCCTCCTCGCGTAATCTCTATATGGTATTAAACCGGGTTGATTTGTCTCCCATTCACCTTTGACTTGATTCACAACCAAAGCCGAATCACCGAAGACATCCAAATACTTGATTATGAGATTCATGGCCTCTTCAAGCCCCATAATGCAAGCTTCATATTCTGCCATGTTGTTTGTACACTTGAAAGTCAATCTAGCTATAAATGGTAGATGCGTGCCTTGAGGAGTAATAATCATTGCCCCAATGTCATTTCCATATTGATTAACAGCTCCATCAAATACCATGCCCCAACGGGAACCAAGTTCTGGCCCTTCTTCCAACAATGGTTCATTACAATTTTTCATTTTCAAGTACAAAATCTCTTCATCAGGAAAGTCATACTGTACTGACTGATAATCTTCAATCGGTTGGTGAGCCAAATGGTCAGCCAAGATACTACCTTTGATTGATTTTTGAGATCGGCATTCGATATCATACTTTGATAACAACATCTGCCAACGGGCAATCCTCCCAGTTAAAGCAGGCTTCTCAAATATATACTTGATTGGATCCATTTTAGATATCAACCAAGTGGTATGATTCAACATATATTGGCGTAGACGCTTAGCAGCCAAAGCCAATGCGCAACAAGTTTTCTCAAGCATAGAATACCGACTCTCACAGTCGGTGAACTTCTTACTGAGGTAGTAAATTGAAAATTCTTTCTTTCCAGTCTCATCTTAATGACCAAGAACATAACCCATACTTTCTTCGAGCACAGTCAAATACATGATCAACGGTCTTCCTTCAACAGGTGGAGACAAAGTCGGAGGCTCAAGAAAATATTCTTTGATATTGTCAAAAGCTTTCTGGAAATCTTTGGTCCAATCACAAGACTGATCTTTCTGAAGAAGCTTGAATATAGGCGCACATGTGGTAGTCATGTGGGAAATGAATCTGGAAATATAATTCAAGCGGCCGAGAAAACCTCTGACTTGCTTCTCAATTTTGGGCACATGCATCTCTTGTATTGCTTTGACCTTGGCAGGATCAACTTCAATACCTTTCTCATAACAATAAAGCCCAACAACTTACCAGAACGAACACCAAAAGTACACTTATTGGGATTCAAGTGGAGTTTATATTTCCTCAAACGCTGGAATAGCTTCAACAAATGCTCAACATGTTCCTCTTCATCAATAGATTTAGCAATCATGTCATCGACATAGACTTCGATCTCTTTATGCATCATATCATGAAAAAGAGTAGTCATTGCTCTCTGGTAAGTCGCACCAGCATTCTTTAGACCGAAGGCACCACTCTATAACAGAATATTCCCCAAGGTGTAATGAATGTGGTCTTCTCCATATCTTCGGGTGCCATCTTGATCTGATTATATCCGGAAAATCCATCCATAAACGAAAAGACTTTGAATTTAGCAGTATTGTCTACCAACATATCAATATCTGGCAGAGGGAAATCATCCTTCGGACTGGCTTTATTGAAATCTCTATAGTCAACACACATGCAGACTTTTCCATCTTTCTTCGGCACAGGCACAATATTGGCCACCCATTGCGGATACTCGGCAGTTACAAGGAAATCGACATCAATCTGCTTTTGCACTTCCTCTTTGATCTTCATAACCATATCAGGATGCGTTCTTCTCAACTTCTGCTGGATTGGCGGGCATTCTAGCTTCAACGGCAATCTATGCTCCACAATCTCAGAATCCAATCCAGGCATGTCTTGATAGGACCAAATAAACACATCTGAATACTCTCGAATAAGATCAATCAACCCCTTCTTGACTTCTGGACACAGTCGATACCCAATCTTGACCTCCTTCATATCATCCTCAAAACCCAAATTTACTAACTCGACCTGCTCTTCGAACAGCTGAATTGTATTTTCATCTTGCTTAAGAAGACGAGATAATTCATCACTCACTTCTACATCACTTTCCTCCTCGGCCTCAAACATAGAGAATTCAAAATTTGGAGAAGGAGAAGGATCATTATATTCAATGGGGTTAGAAACCAACCTGCATAATGATTTGATATTTTTATTTTAGAGAAATGAATTTGTGACCAAATATTATGCAGATGGGCAATTATATTGTTTATTTATGTTTTTTTGTGATTACCATTTTTAGAATAAAGCAAAAAGTAAAAATAAACATCATAGATGTGGATGAATAGAATTAATTTTATTGATGATCAATTTGAAAATGCCCCAAACAATGTTCACTTCTCCCTTAGGCATAGGAGAAGGATTTTAAAACATATAAAAGAAATTACTTAGATTGATGCAAAATAACAGGAATATCAACAGCAGTCCAATTGTTGCAAGCCTTTCCATGCGTCACAAAATTGGTGCAGTCTTCCTCTTTGTCATCCTCTAGCACATCAACTAAGTGTTGTTCATTGCCATGAATGAACCCTCCGCTACGGAAGCTAAGTTGCATAACTTTAGTCCTTGCAGTTGATGAACCTTTCTGGAACCCTAAACCAGTTCTGCCTTTGTTGTCGGATACCTCTACCATGCGCCCCCACTAATCGACATTGCCTTCTTCCACAATCTTCTGAGCATCTTTCAACGAGGACATAGGTGCCCCAACCCTCTTTTCAGCAGCAATAGAAAAGGCTTGGAACAGAGTTCCAACCTCATCCTCATCTTCCACATAAGAGAAAGATGACAAATGGCTAACCGACAACGCCTTCTCTCCACCAACAATCACTAGCTTGCCATTCTTCACAAATTTGAGCTTCTGGTGCAAAGTTGAGGTAACTGCTCCTGCCTCATGGATCCATGGCCTTCCCAATAAGCAACTGTAGGCCAGGTGGATGTCCATTACTTGAAAAGTAATTTGAAAATCACTTGGACCTATCTTAACTGGAAGGTCCACTTCTCCAATAACCGTTTTGCGCGAACCATCAAAGGCTTTGACAATTACACTGCTATACCTCATAGGTGCTCCTTGATAAGATAGCTTTGACAAAGTTGACTTTGGAAGCACATTTAGTGACGAACCGGTGTCAACAAGCACATTTGACAAAGCATCCTCTTTGCAATTCATTGAGATGTGCAAAGCCAAATTATGGTTTCTACCCTCCTCATGGAATTCTTCATTACAGAAGCTGAGATTATTGCAAGAAGTGATGTTAGCCATAATATGATTGAATTAATCCACTGTAACATCATGTTCTACAAAAGCTTGTTCGTGAACTCTCTACAGTGCTTCTCTGTGCGCTTCGGAATTCATGAGCAGAGACAACACTGAAATCTTTGAGGGGGTTTGGAGCAGCTGCTCTACCACATTAAACTCGCTTCTTTTAATCAACTGAAGTACCTCATCATCATCATTGGGTTTCAAGTTGCTGGATTCACCAGACTTATCTTTTAAACAACCAACTGGGTTTTCAACAGGCACTTCCATTTTCTTACTCATAACTGCTTCCTCTTTATCCTTTGGGAACACCGGCCCAAACACTCGACCACTGTGGGTCACCTTAGTAACATCAGCAATGCTCACCACTGAACTAGTCGTAGGTAACGAGACCTCTTGACCATCCTTCATCATTGTAGCATTATAATGATACGACACAACTTTATCAGATGAATATGGGAATGGGCCCGCTAACCGTATTACCAACGGTGATACTGATCTTTAACTGTTGTTGTTACTGGAGTCATATTGAATCACCAACTTCTCAGGCTGCTTGAAAACAGGAACTATGACATTAACATCGTTATCTACATGACGGGATTGAACAATTTGGATCATGCCTTCATCCATCAGTAGTTGGATGTCCTTTTTCACAACTTCGCAACCCCTAGGGTTAACACTACAAACAGCACAGCCATCATGGTCATGCTCACATTCACTTACCCAACAAACATCCTTATGCATCTGCACTAAGGATCTCCTGATAAAACGCATATCAAAAACCATATTCACATATTCACAGAAGAGTTCCCATGAGCGGGCAACGGGTTTGCTTTTACATTCGGCGCACGGTCCTCGAAGGACACCATACCACTCTTCATCAATTTCTGAACCTCATACTTGAGCGGATAACAATTTTCAATATCATGTACGGGTGCTCCTTGATGAAAAGCACAATAGAGCTCGGGTTTATACCACCAAGGAAGTGGTTCTAGAATCTGTGGCGGGTTTCTTGGTTGGATCAGGTTCTTGAGAACCAAGGATGGATAAAACTCTGCGTAAGACATGGGAATCGGGTCAAAAGAGACCTTCTTCCTTTCAAAGTTTTGTTGTTGATGATTTTTGTTGGTATTGTTGTTGTTGTAGGTGTTCGTTCGTTGTTGCGTCTTCAATTCCTTGCACAACTCAAGAATTTTATCTTTCATTTCATCCATTTTCTCATAGACATCTGGACCCTCAGACGGCTCGGAGTGATAAATGGTGATCTCTACACGAGGTAATGTGTGCACAACGGGAGGTGGCACAGATATGACCGGGCTAGATGCCGACATGAAAGCAAAAGTAGGCGCAAAGCCTTCGGGTACAAAGTTGGGCGGCATTCCCCACGGGAATCTGGTAGGCATAGTCGGTGCAAAATGGGTGACAGCAGCAGGCACGGTAGAGGTAACCATCTCTGAAATAACATTCCTCGCAGGAGGAGTTGCAGGCGTTGGAGAAGATTGACTCTGAGCAGCAAGAACTGACTCCATCATGGCAGTCAGGCGGGCGATCTCGTCCTTCAGCTCTCTGTTCTCTTGCTCTAGGTGCTCCATGATTCTCAGATTATTGGCTCGGGTATTGTATCGGTGAGTCAGCTTGGCTAAAGCATAGAAGAAATACCAATCAGACATCTGGCAAAAACCTGCTTATGCAAATGATGCATGAGATGCAATGCTTGATTGTTTTTATTTTCAAGGAACTTACTATATCATTTGCAAATATATATATTTGCAACAATTTGACATGACCAAAAATCTATTTTTATTTATATAAATTAGAAGGATTACACTGAGTACAATTTCAGAAACCAAATGAAAAATACAAGAGAAAAGGAGACTAGTCATCCTAAGGATCCCTAACAACAACATCAGAAGATCTGGCTGTAGGCGCATACTTCCTTCGAATGCGACGGATCTCGGTCTCAAAAGAAACCTTCATCTGAGTCTCCTCGAGGACAAGCTGGTCAACAATCTTCTTCCAAGCAACGGAAGGATGAGGCATGCTAGAAGATGAAACCTATGGCTCTCTTTGTCTCTTTGTCACTCGGTCTTCAAGTAGCTCAATAAGTGCATCTTTATCCTTAGACTCCAACTGCAACTCTTCATGCTTCTTGCTCAAAGCATGGAAACACTCTTCCCACATGTCCTTCTCTTGCTTCATCTTGGCGAGCGCGTCTTCCAACTCCTCTACATCTTGGTTAGGGAGAGTTAATGGCTCAACCACAACCATAGACATAGGTCTTTCACAAGGTTACGACATCTTCAACTCCAAAGCTCTCTTCTTCACCCAAAGAGTGTAAGCTTCCAAAGCTACACAATTGCGCGGACCAAGCTCGGATCTTCCTTTCCTATGCATATTATGCCTAGCATGTACAATCTTCTGCTTCAAATGTTGGGGATCTTTACCCTCTTGATAGAAAAGACCTTCTAACAAAGTGTTATTAGGTTTGTCTCTCAAGGGGAACCCAAGTTGACGACGAGCCAAAGCAGGGTTGTAGTTAATTCCTCCTTGTGTACCAATGAGAGGCACATTAGAGAATTCACCACAACTATCAATAATCTCCAAACTACTCAAAGACGGATCATACCAAACTATATCATCATTAGTTAGAGACATAAGTCTCTAAGACCACCGTAGACATTATTTTTCTCCACAAAAGCAGGTGTCTGAGGCAAGTGCAAAATAAACCACTTGTACAGAAGAGGAATGCAACAGACAATGGTTCCACCACCCTTAGAATTCCTTAGATGCAAAGAGAAATACATATCACCCAATAAAGTAGGAACAAGATTCCTAATCAAGAAAATTCTAATGGAGTTAAAATCAACAAAACCGTCAATGTTTAGGAAACAAAGCTAATCCACAAATGAGCAACACAAAGATAGCTTCAAAAGCGTCCACACTACCGGCTTGAGCAAAAGCAGTAGCTTCCTTGATGAGGAAATCAGATGGCAACCCAAACAATCCTCCTTTCTTTACCCAATGAGACTCTATCTCAGACTTCTTCAAGTGAAGAGCTTCAGCAATAATACTAAATCGGGGAATCTCCTGCATTCCACTAAAAGGCATTCTACTAGAAACAGGTATCCCAAAAGATGAGAATACTCCTCCAAGGTAGGCACAAGCTGAAAATCTGGGGAAGTGAAGCAACGGTAGAGAGGGTCATAGAACTGCACCAATACACTCAAGAGTCCTTCAACCACATCAGCAGACAGGATGGACAAAAGCTTCCCATGACATTGTTTGAAGTCTAAGGGATCTAATACAAAAGATGCTAGCTTCCTTAACTCTTTCAAGTCGGGACATCTGAAACTGTACTTCTTAGTGTTCCTTCGCCCATAATCCATGGTCTTAAAATATTTGCAAATGATACCTCAGTTCCTTGAAAGTTTCGTGTGATGAATGTTATGATGCATATGAATGCATTAACAAATAAGGGATCACACACAAGGCAAACAAAGGTTAAGGGATGAATCAAGTCATTGTCAAGATCAATCATCCATTTTGGTGGATTATGGTTTACACCTTATCGACACCCAAGTTCCATTGATATTGACAAGACTTGATTGGATCAACCAAGAATCAAGGGTTTGTTGTAAGTCACGAGCATGGAGTCTGGGTAAGAACCATGCCAAATTAGAGATAGTAATGCCTAACCACAAATACTTGTGTAAAATTTCCAAATCCAAAAGAGTCTCCACTAAGCGGATGGATCTAAAGCCAACTTGTTAAGGACTACTCCACACAAGTCGAACATGACTATACCATCCTCCTATCTTAATTGCACTCAAGTTCGGATTAGAACTTATCTCACCACTCAGAGATCACCAAGCACAACAAACAGATTATATCACACATACATATATACAAACATCACATATATACAAATATATACACACAAAAAAGTAGGCTAAACTCACTGGAGACTACTCCCCAACAGAGTCGCCACATAATTTCTGTAGCGGTAAATTCATGATCATCAAGCTATGGATAAGCTAGAGATCAAATAACAAGAGTCGCCACCGTGCTTTTATTGTTTCCAAGGGAAAAGGGAAAAGTACAAACAAAACCCAAAAATAAGAAGTTTTCAAATCAAAACTAATAAAATGTCAGAGATTACAGGTAAGGGGGTTGGTTACACAGAGGGACGGTGTTAGCACCCAAAGTGTCCTAGGTACTCCTAGGGATCCCTTTTTTGTGTGCATATGTATTTTGTACAAAGTGATGTTTAGAAACAAATAGAATGGGGGGATGAGAAAAGAATTCATTAATTATATTTTTGTTTTTGGCAAGACCTTCGGTCTTGTGCCTACATACCAACATAAAAATGAGGGATAAAAACCTCGTAGTTCGTGATACAAATTTCAAAGTGGATGGATTGCTTTTAACAAAAATTAAGTTTGAAAGGCACAAAGGCCTAAAAATGGTTTGAATGAGTTAGTTCTTTTTGGCTATTTTTGAAAGTTTAAGTCAAGGATGTCACACAATATGGTCCAAGTGGACAAAGTGAAGATTGCATTAACATAAACAATTAGAATTATACGGACAATGGAAAATGTATAAAAACTAGAATTAAATGACATTAAAATAAAGGGGCTTGACATTAAAAGTTAGTAGTTAATAGGTTAGAAGTTAGTATTGTTTTGTTTTTCATTCTTAGACATTCTTTGGAGAACACTCAACCCACTTATCACAAGCATGGATCCTTGAACCAAGACATCTTCCAAAGGAAGGAAAAAAGGCCAAGTTCCCACACAATACCATGAAAGAGGGGAGACTTACAATCTCACTAACTAGAATGCTATGTCTTTTATGTCACAAATTTAGGGCTATGTTAAGCAATCGTAATTGGACTTATGTAGAAGTCACAACTATTTGAGGTCGGGCAATAGAATTTTGGTGTTAATGCATGTTAGAGACATAGTATTATGAACTATGCTCATGAAACATACCACACACAAAAAGAATATGCAAAAGGTGTGGCCTAATCTCATCCATACTCATGTTAATTTTTCAATCAACTAGCTTTAGGACTTGGAGATATCATTGACCAAATGTGATGAATGCATAAAGAAAGGTTATTAGATGAAGAGGGAGGGGAATAGATCAAAACTCAAATTGATCAAAGGAGTATTTTTACCAAATTAATATCACTCATTCGTTTTGAGAGATGGAATGTACATTCCATCATTCCCCTAAATCCAATGATATTAATTTGACAAAGTCAAATCAACCTTGACCAAGGCCCAACAACAAGAGTCAAACACAAACAAGTCATCACAATTGGTCAACAAAATTAGTTGACATTTATTCCAATTAAAAATACTAAAATAATACATTTAAATTAAATATGGTTTGTCAAATTCCTAAAACCTTATCAAAACACCAAACAAATGACCATGAGATTTATCATAGGTCAAACAAGGTCAAAGGACCTTGGAGAAAAAAATTCAGAATTTTAAAAGACTTAAAAGTATTTTTAAATAATTAAAAACAAATGAAAAATCAATTAAATCATGAAAAATATTCTATTAATGATCCAAAAAATAATTTTACTTCAGAATATGAAAGAGGAAAATTTTTGAATTTTTTTGGTGAAACTCTCATATTTTTTTGGATCAATATTAAATTTAATATGAATTAATGAAAATCAAAGGAATAAAAATTTAAATAAAAAAATCAAAAAAACGTGGACCACTTGATCTGCCTCATTAATTGAGGTGGCAGATCAAGTGGCCACCAACGCGCATTCCATGGTGCGCCTGAGTCAAACATCCACACGCATGGTAATTAAAACGTACGCTCATGATTAAAACAAATTGAACTCATCTAATGGCTCAGGACCACGCAACATCATTGCCGAAGCAAAGCGTCGGTCGTCTTCTCAGGCGACCTTGGCCGGACTGGTCCATTCATCACCACATCATAAATGAAAAAGGAGGACATGATCTGTAAGGAAAAATGGTTTAGATCACGAATATCACCTCAATTTTAACTAACTCCTCACATATAGAAAGATATGAGGAGTTGAATTTTGAGGTATGTCAACTGAGTTGCTTCGATTTGACCTCTAAGCAACTCAATCTTCTTGCCTACATTGGTAGGACTTCAGACAACCAAAGAATCAAGAGAATTGAGCAAGATTGAGAGAGAACCGAAGAGATGAAATTTTCTGGAAAATACCTTCAATGTAGGTCTGGATTCAACTGTTCTTCCCTTGGCTCGTACTTGATCTCACTCAGAATGCTTGCAGAAGTAGAATGAAATGCACAAAAGGTCTTGGACCCCTGGAGTTTTGAATCTCAAAACAGTGAGATTCAAACTCAATTTCAAGATGAAATTCTCTGGTTTATCCTCTCAAAGGGAAGGGTTAGGGATTTAGGATCAAAGCTGTCGTGAATGTCTCCTCAATTCTGATGCTAGAGGTCTCTATTTATAGCTGCAACTCATGATATTTGCACCTTCAAATTCACTTTCCAAAATTGGGAATTGGTGATGCATGGGTGCATGGGCGTGTACAGGCCCCTGAGATCATTGCTTTAGGTCCACAAATGAGTGTAAGAGAGTCTGAAATCAACTTGGATTGCAAGGCAAGTGTGTGTGAAGATTTGTAGTTTGATCTTTACCAAATGATGATACCATGTTCATGCCATGCGCAACCCTAGCAATTCTTGTCCAAAATGGAAGAACTTGGACTTTTTGTAAAGGTTAGATCAAGAGGAACAAATTTCATGTTCAACACTTTTACATTTGAAGCTTGTATCATGATGAATTATGAGGTGGAAGTTTGGAAATTTCAACATGTTGAAAATGTTTCTAAGTGTCAAGCCATATATCTCAATATTCCACCTTGCTTAACATTTTATGTGAGCTTCAAATGAGAAAAGTGTCTGTATCAAAGTTGTATCTCTTTAAAATACCTTCAAAATGGTCACAAATTCCATGTGATTTGGATTTGAAATGATAGAGTTATGCATTTTTAGAGTTTGGAAAAATCAGTTGTTCAATGGTATAAGTCAAAAGTGACCTATAATGTAGCCTCATATCACATACTCATAAAAGTTGAATTAGCTCTCACCTAAAACATCAAAGTTGAAGTATACATCTTGAATTTCATTTTGAAACTTGGAAATCTTTCATCTCATAAAAATTGAGCAAGTTATGGCTTTGGGAAGTTGACTTTCAAATTAGGGTTTAGACAAAATGACCTATAATGTTTCATCATAGAAAATGATTGTCCAAGCAAACCTAGCTCTAGGTATCAACATGAAAGTTGTTTGGAATGTCATTTAGAGTAATTTTTATCTTGGAATCATTTTTATATGGTGAAAAGTGTAGGAGATAGGGTCTAGGGAGACCCAGTTTTGATTAGATGAATTCATCTGGCCAACCACCATCAACCAACTTGCTAACCTTCAATTCTCTTGACTTTATAGGATCATGGTAGATCATATATGCATAATATGATGAATTTTGAAGTGTCCCTTAGGAAATTTGGTCAATTGGTGAGATAGCTTGTTGGAGAAGTTACTCAAGATACCTAGTCAAACTAGGGTTTCCAAGGCAAATCACCCTCAAAATCTTGAAGAAAACTTAATCAATGTAACATGTAGGAATTAATGAAACTCATATATGATGCTAATAACCATTCTTGGATCAATTCATGGTTGTGCTCTTTGTCATGAGGGTCTCAAACCCTAGATATGAACTTGATGGATCAATGGAAATCATGCCCTACCTACAAAAGAGTTAGGCATATGAAAAGACATATTTTTGGTATTTTGGTTAGTAAAAATAATAAAATACAAGTATAATATAATCACAAAGCTCTTGGTGATCTCTCCCAAAATAAACCCAATGAAGGAGGGGTAAGGAGGATGCCAAGGTATGATCCCAATGCTAATGCTTATGATGAAATTGCATGAGGGATCTTATGGTCAAAATTGGGGTCTTACACAAACCCAATGAAAAAGGGGTAAGGAGAATGCCAAGGTGTGATCCCAATGCTAATGCATATGATGAAATTTCATGAGGGATCTTAGGGTCAAAATTGGGGTCTTACACTTATAATTATGCTTGCTTAGTGTCTATCCACCCATTTGAGTAACACAGAATCATAATTCCTTTTGTATAACACATCCTCATTTAGGAAAAACTTAGCAGAAAATATTCTCAAAGCGTTCTTATTAGTGATGGATGCTTTCTCGGGATACTCTCGTTTTTCCAGATATCTCTTGATGTAATATAACTAAGGCTTATCGTCAGATTCGGCCTCCATTGTTAGACAATACGCTGGTTCATCCAAGTGGTCAATATGGATGGAAGGTGCTTCATTCTTCCACTTGAATTTAAACATGGATTCCAGAGTAGCTAAAGCACCGGCTAACTGATTCTCTTTCCTTGGGATATAATGAAAAGTTATATCATCAAAATAGGGAATCATTGTCACCATGTGTTCTCTGTATGGAACTAACTTCTTATCCCGAGTTTCCCAATCTCCTCGAACTTGACTGATCACTAAAGCAGAGTCCCCATACACCTCAATAATCTTGATTCTCAAATTGATAGATGCTTCAATTCCGTAGATATATGCCTCATATTCTACCATGTTGTTGGTGCAGTCAAAGCATAATCTAGCAGTGAACAAAATGTGGAAACCAGACGGAGATGTGATAATTGCCCTTATCTTATGACCTTTTGCATTAGAGGCACCGTCAACCACGAGCATCCATCGTGATCCTGATTCAGGTCCTTCATTAAGTCCTGGAATATTGCAATCTCGAACGAACATGATGTCCTCATCATGAAAGTCAAATTTCATCGATTGATAACCCTTCATGGGTTGATGGGCAAGGTAGTCAGACAAGACGTTCCCCTTGATAGATTTATGGGTTACATATTGGATGTCGTACTTGGTTAACAACATTTTCTAACGGGAGATTCTTCCACTGACAACGGGCTTTTCAAAAATGTACTTTATTGGATCCATTTTGGATATCAACAAAGTTGTATGGAATATCATATAATTTCTTAGGCATCGAGCTGCCCAAGCTAAAGCATAACAAGTTCTCTCTAATAGTGAGTATCTGGTCTCACACACGACGAACTTATTTCTCAATTAGTAGATTGCATGTTCTTTTCGGCCCATGTCATAATGTTGACCTAATACACAGCCTATTGATTCATATAACACAGTAAGATACATGATTAGTGGCATACCAAGAACAAATGGTTTCAAGATCGGTGGTTATTGGAAGTACTTTTTTATTTTGTCAAATGCCTCTCGAAAATCATTATTCCATACGATCAATTGACTATTTCTTAGTAATTTGAAAATCGGTTCACAGGTAGCCGTCAAATGAGAGATGAACATTGAAATGTAATTAATTCGTCCAAGGAAACCTCATACTTCTTTTTCTGTTTTGGGAGATGGTGTAAGATGTAACAGCCCATTTTTTTTAGTATTTAATATTATTATATTTTTTAATTTAATTATGTGGAGTGTTAATTAATTAATTGGTGTATTAATTCATTAACTAGCGGTTATGAGAAATAATTAAATAAGTGACTTATTAATTAATTAACTTGGTCGCATAGTGAGTGGTTAATTATTTAAATTAAATAGAGGTATTTGAATATTAGGCATTTTGGGCCTAGTGATTAAATTAAATGATTTAAGCCCAACTAGAATATCATTATAAATAGTAAGAGGTAAGGAAGTGAGAATCATAATTCACTTGAGCACCGAAGGCAATAGAGAAAGAGGAGAGGGAACGTAAAGAGGAGATAAGGGTTCCATCAGACTGACAAGGTAAGGGGGGAAATCCTTGTTATTATGGGTTAGTATGATTGGGTCAACTTCTTATCCCGAGTTTCCCAATCTCCTCGAACTTGACTGATCACTAAAGCAGAGTCCCCATACACCTCAATAATCTTGATTCTCGAATTGATAGATGCTTCAATTCCGTAGATATATGCCTCATATTCTACCATGTTGTTGGTGTAGTCAAAGCATAATCTAGCAGTGAACAAAATGTGGAAACCAGACGGAGATGTGATAATTGCCCTTATCCTATGACCTTTTGCATTAGAGGCACCGTCAACCACGAGCATCCATCGTGATCCTGATTCAGGTCCTTCATTAGGTCCTGGAATATTGCAATCTCGAACGAACATGATGTCCTCATCATGAAAGTCAAATTTCATCGATTGATAACCCTTCATGGGTTGATGGGCAAGGTAGTCAGACAAGATGTTCCCCTTGATAGATTTATGGGTTACATATTGGATGTCGTACTTGGTTAACAACATTTTCTAACAGGAGATTCTTCCACTGACAACGGGCTTTTCAAAAATGTACTTTATTGGATCCATTTTGGATATCAACAAAGTTGTATGGAATATCATATAATTTCTTAGGCATCGAGCTGCCCAAGCTAAAGCATAACAAGTTTTCTCTAATAGTGAGTATCTGGTCTCACACACGACGAACTTCTTTCTCAATTAGTAGATTGCATGTTCTTTTCGGCTCGTGTCATAATGTTGACCTAATACACAGCCTATTGATTCATATAACACAGTAAGATACATGATTAGTGGCATACCAAGAACAAATGGTTTCAAGATCGGTGGTTATTGGAAGTACTTTTTTATTTTGTCAAATGCCTCTCGAAAATCATTATTCCATACGATCAATTGACTATTTCTTAGTAATTTGAAAATCGGTTCACAGGTAGCCGTCAAATGAGAGATGAACATTGAAATGTAATTAATTCGTCCAAGGAAACCTCATACTTCTTTTTCTGTTTTGGGAGATGGTGTAAGATGTAACAACCCATTTTTTTTAGTATTTAATATTATTATATTTTTTAATTTAATTATGTGGAGTGTTAATTAATTAATTGGTGTATTAATTCATTAACTAGTGGTTATGAGAAATAATTAAATAAGTGAATTATTAATTAATTAACTTGGTCACATAGTGAGTGGTTAATTATTTAAATTAAATAGAGGTATTTGAATATTAGGCATTTTGGGCCTAGTGATTAAATTAAATGATTTAAGCCCAACTAGAATATCATTATAAATAGTAAGAGGTAAGGAAGTGAGAATCATAACTAGAATATCATTATAAATAGTAAGAGGTAAGGAAGTGAGAATCATAATTCACTTGAGCACCGAAGGCAATAGAGAAAGAGGAGAGGGAACGTAAAGAGGAGATAAGGGTTCCATCAGACTGACAAGGTAAGGGGGGAAATCCTTGTTATTATGGGTTAGTATGATTGGGTCAACTTCTTATCCCGAGTTTCCCAATCTCCTCGAACTTGACTGATCACTAAAGCAGAGTCCCCATACACCTCAATAATCTTGATTCTCAAATTGATAGATGCTTCAATTCCGTAGATATATGCCTCATATTCTACCATGTTGTTGGTGCAGTCAAAGCATAATCTAGCAGTGAACAAAATGTGGAAACCAGACGGAGATGTGATAATTGCCCTTATCCTATGACCTTTTGCATTAGAGGCATGCTTCAATTCCGTAGATATATGCCTCATATTCTACCATGTTGTTAGTGCAGTCAAAGCATAATCTAGCAGTGAACAAAATGTGGAAACCAGACGGAGATGTGATAATTGCCCTTATCCTATGACCTTTTGCATTAGAGGCACCGTCAACCACGAGCATCCATCGTGATCCTGATTCAGGTCCTTCATTAGGTCCTGGAATATTGCAATCTCGAACGAACATGATGTCCTCATCATGAAAGTCAAATTTCATCGATTGATAACCCTTCATGGGTTGATGGGCAAGGTAGTCAGACAAGACGTTCCCCTTGATAGATTTATGGGTTACATATTGGATGTCGTACTTGGTTAACACTGTTATTAAACAGAATTTAATTTTCTGTCTGTACAGAATTTGTCATCAGTGGGGTTCGAACCCAAGACCTCCCTGAAACTGTACATGCCTTACCACTAGGCTAGAGAGGTTGTTGTTGAATATTTATGCAATGAATAAATATTAATCTAAATCTTGATTAAGATAGATTAATGAATTAATTGGGCATTATAGCTCCGTTTTGAATGCGGACGGATGCATTGGTAAGATAATGAAAAAGGCTATTATTATAATATCATATTATAGTGTATTATGCGTCTTACAAATTCTATGAATTTTATTTTGATGGGTGTTAAACATGGTTGATATGTTTGATTGTGAAATAACATGACTAAAGATAACGTAAAGGATTATTATTATTGTTCCATGTTATAAGATATTATGTGATTTATAAATGCCATGAATTTTATCATGATGAAAATAAAATATTGTATGAATGTGTATGTATACCATTATTGAATTGTGAATGATTTGTGGTTATGGATGTGTATATGAAATAGTAGATGATGTGTGATGATGAATATGTATATGTACCAATTATGAGTTATGGTGATATGTGGGATGTTAAGACGGTATAGAAGGTCTTAATTGCATATGTGTTGGTATGTGTGCATTCATTCATAGCATGGTCAAGCGGTGATCCTTTATTGGAAACAGACGTAGCAGACGTTGATTCTTGATTGGAATCAGGCGTAGTATTAAGCGGTGATCCTTAATTGGAAACAGACGTAGCAGACGTTAATCCTTGATTGGGATTAGGCGTAGTATTAAGCGGTGATCCTTCATTGGAAACAGACGTAGGCTTTGGTCTTGTCCGGATCTGAAGCGTGGCTTGGATTCTAGATATTGAATCGGAGAGCGGTGAAAATTTGAGTTCACATTGCGGTACCACATGCATAGAGTCACATTGTCTTGCATTGAGTCGTCTATAGTTATGTGATCATTGAATGTGTGTATTGATGTGAGTGTGATGTACATTTGAATTATGTGGAATGATTGTCTGATAATATCATTGATATAATATTATACCAAGTGTGATGAATTCTTAAATTGTGTTTTAATTCATTGTGCCTTATTATGCTATTTCATAATGATTTGGAACTCTCACCCTTTCTGTTTGAATGTTACCTTATATGGGTATCGTGCAGATACTACAGAGTAGTATTGCTGAAGTAGGTGGACGGTAGCTCGCTCAAGATTAGCTGGAGAGTTCCGTATTTAGTTTGAAATTTGGTAATGAGTCAACGCTCTGGTCATGTAACACTGGGTAGATTAGTGGTATTGAACTCGTATCTTATTTTGACATGCTTTATGTCATTAATTGTTTTATTTTATTTGGAAGTGATTATGATGATCATGGTATGGGACATGAATCATTCCATGAAATACATGAGTATTCTTTATTTTCCGTTGCGAATGCATATGTTTGAATATTCATGATGATTGAAATGTGTTACTTTGATTGACCAGGTGTATTGTTGGTTTTCGAAAGTTTTAAGTTTTGAAAACGTCGATGTGATGCCCTTTTCTTATATGCGTGTTTATTTACTCTAATTATATGCTAAATAATTTGGGGTAGAAAAAGGGGTGTTACATTAGTGGTATTAGAGCATGGTCGACCAGTTGGTCAATAGTCGTAGGTTTTCCGTGGTATTTGATTTGTGTATCTGACACGATCGATACTGTTTGTTTGATGTTTCGGGTTGTTCAGGACAATGGTTGCAGGCAGGAATGACGATGCCATTGCTGAGGCGCTGAGGATGCTGGCGGAATCCATGGGTCAGATCCATCAAGCGAATATCCATCAAGTGAATGTGAATGTCGGTAACCAAAAGGGAGATGATGATGAGTTCCGTGCTTTGGGGAGATTCCAGCGGAACAATCCTCCTATCTTTGAGGGTGAGCATGCACCTGAGAAAGCTCAAGCTTGGCTGAAAGCAATTGAGAAGATCTTCAGAGTCATGAACTGTACTGATGCTCAGAAAGTGCAGTTTGGTACCCATATGCTTGAGAAGGAAGCTAAAGATTGGTGGAATAACACTCTTCAGCGGTTCGAAGAAGACAACATTGAAGTTTTCTTGGACATGTGATTTCGAGCGGTGGGATTTCTGTGGATCCTACGAAGATCGAAGTTGTATCTCAGTGGGAAGCTCCTAAGTCTGTTGCTGAGATTCGAAGTTTCCTTAGTTTGGCTGGTTATTATAGGAAGTTCATTGAGGGATTTTCTAAGTTGTCGTTACCGTTGACGCAGTTGACTAGGAAGGGTCAAGCTTTCATTTGGACTTCGCAGTGTGAAGCGAATTTTCAAGAGCTTAAGAGAAGATTGACTACGGCTCCTATTTTGATTTTACCGGATCCGTTAGAAACCTTCGTTGTGTATTGTGATGCTTCTTTGTTGGGTTTGGGAGGTGTTCTGATGCAAAAAGGGCAAGTGGTAGCTTATGCTTCAAGGCAACTCAGAGTTCATGAGAAGAATTATCCGACGCATGATTTAGAGTTGGCCTCCGTTGTGTTTGTGTTGAAGCTTTGGAGACATTACTTGTTTGGATCGAGGTTTGATGTGTTTAGTGATCACAAGAGTTTGAAATACTTTTTCGATCAGAAAGAATTGAATATGAGGCAAAGGAGATGGTTGGAATTCTTGAAGGATTATGATTTTGGTTTGAATTATCATCCTGGGAAGGCGAATATTGTAGCCGATGCATTGAGTAGGAAGTCATTGCATATGTCTATGTTGATGATGCGGGAGTTTGAATTGTTGGAGCAATTTAGAGATTTGAGTTTGGTTTGTGAAGCGACGTCTTCGTGTGTTAAGCTTGGGATGTTAAAGCTTATGTGTGGCATTCTTGACGAGATTAGAGAAGGTCAGAAGTCAAATTTGAAGTTAGTCGATGTTATGACATTGATTAACCAAGGTAAAGGTGGTAACTTTCGGATTGATGAGACCGGTATCATGAGATGTCATGATCGAGTTTGTGTTCTGGATGTTATGGATTTGAGAAAGAGGATTCTTGAGGAAGGGCATAGAAGTGGTCTGAGTATTCATCCTGGTGCTACTAAGATGTATCAAGACTTGAGGAAGATGTTTTGGTGGCAAGGTATGAAGAAGGATGTAGCGGAATTTGTGTATTCATGTTTGACTTGTCAAAAGTCAAAGATTGAACATCAAAAGTCGTATGGTTTGATGCAATCGTTATCTATTCCCGAGTGGAAGTGGGATAGTATCTCTATGGATTTTGTTTCGGGCTTACCAAGAACATCGAGTAATTGTGAGGCGATTTGGGTTGTTGTGGACAAGCTGACGAAGTGTGCTCATTTTATTCCGATGAGAATGGATTATTCGATGGAGAGACTTGCTAAGTTGTACATCGAGAGGATTGTGTGTTTGCATGGTATACCGTCGAGTATTGTTTTGGATAGAGATCCGAGGTTCACTTCGAGATTTTGGGAAGGGTTGCAAAGTGCTTTGGGTACGAAGTTGCGTTTGAGTTCAGCATATCATCCGCAAACTGATGGTCAAACGGAGAGGACTATTCAGTCACTGGAAGATCTTTTGAGGCCTTGTGTTTTGGAACAAGGAGGAAATTGGGATAGTTTCTTGCCTTTGATCGAGTTTACATATAATAACAGTTTCCATTCGAGTATTAGAATGGCACCTTTTGAAGCTCTTTATGGCAGAAGGTGTAGAACTCTTTTATGTTGGTACGAATCGGGAGAGAGTACTGTGGTTGGACCCGAGTTGATTCAGGAGACTACAGATAAGATTAAGATGATTCAAGGGAAGATGAAGGCTTCTCAGAGTCGTCAAAAGAGTTATCATGATAAGAGGAGGAAAGCTCTTGAGTTTGAGAAAGACGAGCATGTGTTTCTTCGAGTTAGGCCAATAACGGGTGTTGGTAGAGCTTTGAAGTCACGTAAGTTGACGCCGCGTTTCATTGGTCCTTAACAGATTTCCGAGAGGATAGGTGAAGTGGCATATCGGATTGCATTACCACCATCACTTTCTAATCTTCATGATGTATTCCATGTGTCTCAGTTGAGGAAGTACATTGCGGATCCATCGCATGTTGTTCCATTAGATGATGTGCAAGTACGGGATAATTTGACGGTTGATACATCACCTATGCGGATTGAAGATCGAGAAGTGAAGAAGCTTCGTGGTAAGGAGATTGCTTTGGTAAAAGTGATATGGGGCGGAGTCTCCAATGGAAATATCACGTGGGAACTCGAGGATAAGATGAGGGAATCGTATCCGGAGTTGTTCGGTTGAGGTAAATTTTCGAGGACGAAAATCTTTTAAGTGGGGGAGAGTTGTAACAGCCCATTTTTTTTAGTATTTAATATTATTATATTTTTTAATTTAATTATGTGGAGTGTTAATTAATTGGTGTATTAGTTCATTAACTAGCGGTTATGAGAAATAATTAAATAAGTGAATTATTAATTAATTAACTTGGTCGCATAGTGAGTGGTTAATTATTTAAATTAAATAGAGGTATTTGAATATTAGGCATTTTGGGCCTAGTGATTAAATTAAATGATTTAAGCCCAACTAGAATATCATTATAAATAGTAAGAGGTAAGGAAGTGAGAATCATAATTCACTTGAGCACCGAAGGCAATAGAGAAAGAGGAGAGGGAACGTAAAGAGGAGATAAGGGTTCCATCAGATTGACATAGCTTTTTAGCGCAGGAACAGCTTTCTGTTTTGCGTTACGGGTTAACCCAGGGCGTTAACTGCGTTACGGGTTAACCCAGGGCGTTAACCGGTTAACACTGTTATGAAATAGAATTTAACTTTCTGTCTGTACAGAATTTGTCATCTGTGGGGTTTGAACCCAAGACCTCCCTGAAACTGTACATGCCTTACCACTAGGCTAGAGAGGTTGTTGTTGAATACTTATGCAATGAATAAATATTAATCTAAATCTTGATTAAGATAGATTAATGAATTAATTAGGCATTATAGCTCCGTTTTGAATGCGGACGGATGCATTGGTAAGATAATGAAAAAGGCTATTATTATAATATCATATTATAGTGTATTATGCGTCTTACAAATTCTATGAATTTTATTTTGATGGGTGTTAAACATGGTTGATATGTTTGATTGTGAAATAACATGACTAAAGATAACGTAAAGGATTATTATTATTGTTCCATGTTATAAGATATTATGTGATTTATAAATGCCATGAATTTTATCATGATGAAAATAAAATATTGTATGAATGTGTATGTATACCATTATTGAATTGTGAATGATTTATGGTTATGGATGTGTATATGAAATAGTAGATGATGTGTGATGATGAATATGTATATGTACCAATTATGAGTTATGGTGATATGTGGGATGTTAAGACGGTATAGAAGGTCTTAATTGCATATGTGTAGGTATGTGTGCATTCATTCATAGCATGGTCAAGCGGTGATCCTTTATTGGAAACAGACGTAGCAGACGTTGATTCTTGATTGGAATCAGGCGTAGTATTAAGCGGTGATCCTTAATTGGAAACAGACGTAGCAGACGTTAATCCTTGATTGGGATTAGGCGTAGTATTAAGCGGTGATCCTTCATTGGAAACAGACGTAGGCTTTGGTCTTGTCCGGATCTGAAGCGTGGCTTGGATTCTAGATATTGAATCGGAAAGCGGTGAAACTTTGAGTTCACATTGCGGTACCACATGCATAGAGTCACATTGTCTTGCATTGAGTCGTCTATAGTTATGTGATCATTGAATGTGTGTATTGATGTGAGTGTGATGTACATTTGAATTATGTGGAATGATTGTCTGATAATATCATTGATATAATATTATACCAAGTGTGATGAATTCTTAAATTGTGTTTTAATTCATTGTGCCTTATTATGCTATTTCATAATGATTTGGAATTCTCACCCTTTCTGTTTGAATGTTACCTTACATGGGTATCGTGCAAATACTACAGAGTAGTATTGCTGGAGTAGGTGGACGGTAGCTCGCTCAAGATTAGCTGGAGAGTTCCGTATTTAGTTTGAAATTTGGTAATGAGTCAATGCTCTGGTCATGTAACACTGGGTAGATTAGTGGTATTGAACTCGTATCTTATTTTGATATGCTTTATGTCATTAATTGTTTTATTTTATTTGGAAGTGATTGTGATGATCATGGTATGGGACATGAATCATTCCATGAAATACATGAGTATTCTTTATTTTCCGTTGCGAACGCATATGTTTGAATATTCATGATGATTGAAATGTGTTACTTTTATTGACCAGGTGTATTGTTGGTTTTCAAAAGTTTTAAGTTTTGAAAACGTCGATGTGACGCCCTTTTCTTATATGCGTGTTTATTTACTCTGATTATATGCTAAATAATTTGGGGTAGAAAAAGGGGTGTTACATAAGACCCCAATTTTGACCCTAAGATCCCTCATGCAATCTCATCATATGGATTAGCATTGGGATCATACCTTGGCATCCTCATTACCCCTCTTTCATTGGGTTTGTTTTGGGAGAGATCACCAAGCACCATGTGATTGTATAATACTTGTATATTATCATTTTACTAACCAAAATACCAAAAATATGTCTTTGTATTTTCCTAACTCTTTTGTGGGTAGGGCATGATCACCATTGTTCTATCAAGTCCACATCTACGGTTTGAGACCTTCATGGCTAAGAGCACAACCAAGGAATGATCCACAATGTCTCTAAGCATCATATATGAGTCCCAATGATCTTTGCATGTTATTTTAATCAAGATTTCTTCAAGAGTTTGGAGTTGGTTTGCCTTAGAAACCCTAGTTTGTCTTGGTATCTTGAGTAACTTCTTCAACAAGCTTCTTCATCAATTGATCAAATTTCTCAAGGGGCAATTCAAATTTAATCATATTATGCATATATGATCTACCATGAGCCTAAAAAGTCAAGAGAATTGCAAGTTAGCAAGTTGGTTGGTGGTGGTTGGCCAGATGAATTCATCTGATCAAAATTGTGTCCCCCTAGACCCTATCTCCTACAATTTTCATCATATGAAAATGATTCCAAGATAAACGTTACTCTAAATGACATTCCAAACCACTCTCATGTAAAAGTCTAGAGCTAATTTTTCTTGGAAAATCATTTTCCAAGTTGAAACATTATAGGTCATTTTGACTAAACCCTAATTTGAAACTCAACTTCCCAAGCCCATAACTTGCTCAATTTTTATGATATGGAAGATTTACAAGTTGAACAATCACATTCAAGATGTCTACTTCAACTTTTATGTTTGTAGTGAAAGCTAAATCAACTTTTATGAGCATGTGATATGAGGATACATTATAGGTTATTTTTGACCTATACCATTGAACAAGTGATTTTCCTCAACTTGAAAAATGCATAACTCTATCATTCTAAATCCAAATAACATGAAATTGGTGACCATTTAGAAGGCCTTTGAAATAGATACAACTTTTGTGCATACACTTTTCTCATTTGGAGCTCACATAAAAAGTTTAGTAAGGTGGAACATTGAGGTATATGGCTTGACACTTAGAAAAAATTTCAACATGTTGAAATTTCCAAACTTCCACCTCAAAATTCACCTTGATCCAGGTTCCAAATGGAAAATTGTTCAACATAAGAGTTGTTCCCCTTGATCTTAGATTTCCAAAGAGTCCTATTTTATCCATTTTGGACAAGGTTTGCTAGGGTTGTGCATGGTCTTAATAGGTCTGCATCAAGTGGAAAGGTCAAATGTTCAAAACATCACATAGCATTACCTTGCCATTCAAGCTTCATTTCAAATTCATTTCAGATGCTTTTGGACCAAAATGGATTGCTTCATAGGCCTGTACACGCCCATGCAAGCATGTGCATGACTTTGCCAAATTTAGAAGCAAATTCAAGTGTGCAAATAACATTCCCAATTACTATAAATACAATCCCTCTGAGCTCATTTGAAGGATCCCTTGCGCGCCAGCTTTGACCCCTCTTTTCAAACCCTCACAATTCAAAGGAAAACCTGAGAATTTTTAATTTGAAAATTAAGTTTGAATCTCACTGTTTGGAGATTAAAAAACTCCAGGATCCAAAGCTTTGTTCCATTTCCAAACCACTTCTACAAGTTCCCTGAGTGTGATCAAGCAAGGATTGAAGCAAGCAAGATCAAGTTCTGCATAACATTGAAGGTATTTTCCAGAAATTTTCTTCTCTTCGATTCTCACTCAAATCTCATCAATTCTCTTAGATCTTTAGTTGTCTGAAGTCCTACCAATGTAGGTAAGAAGATTGAGTTGCTTTGGGGTCAAATTGAAGCAACTCAGTTGACACACCTCAAAATTCAACTCCTCATATCTTTCTATATATGTGGAGTTACTTAAAATTGAGATCAGATTCGTGCTCTACGCCATTTTTTCTTTCAGATCATGTCCTCTTTTTTCATTTATGTGATGGTGATGATTGAACCAGTTCGACGAGGTTCGCATGAGAAGGTGACCGGAGGTTTAGCGCCGGTGATGTGTTGGACAGGTTCTAAGCCACATGATCAATTCAAAATGTTTTAATCTCACGCGTTGGTTTGGATTACCATCCCTGTGGCGCATTGACTTAAGTCCATGGTGGAAAGCGCGATGATGACCACTTGATTTGCCACCTCAATTAATGAGGGAGATCAAGTGGTCCACGTTTTTTTGTATTTTCTGATTTTTGTTTTATTCCTTTGATTTTCATTAATTCATATTAATTTTAATATTGATCCAAAAAATATGAGAGTTTCACCAAAAAAAATTAAATAAAACCCTCTTTCATATTTTGAATTAAAAATATTTTTTGGTGTTTTGATGAGGTTTTAGGAATTTGACAAACCATATTTAATTTAATGCATTATTTTTAGTATTTTTTAATTTAATAAATATTTTTAGTATTTTTTAATTTGGTGTTTTGTACGAGTTTGACTTGTGTTGTTAGGCATTGGTCAAGGTTGATTTGACTTTGCTAGGTTAAGATCATTGGATTTAGGGGATTGATGGAATGTACATTCCATCTCCCAAAATGAATGAATGATCTTAATTTGATAAAAGTCCTCCTTTGTCCAATTTGAGTTTTATCCATTTAGCCTCCCTCTTCATCTTATCCCCCTTCTTTATGCATTCATGTCATGGTCCTATGATATCTCAATGTCCTAACGCTAGTTGATTGAAAATCAACATAAGTATGGATGAGATTAGGTCACCTCTTTTGCATATTGTTTTTATGTGTGGTATGTTTCATGAGCATAGTCCATTATACTATGTCTCTATCATGCATTAACACCAAAATTCTATTGCTCGACCTCAAATAGTTGTGACTTCTACATAAGTCCAATTACGATTGCTTAACATAGCGCTAAATTTTTTACACAAAAGACATAGCATTCTAGTTAGTGAGATTGTAAGTCTCCCCTCTTTCATGGTATTGTGTGGAAAATTGGCCTTTTTTTCCTTCCTTTGAAAGATGTCTTGGTTCAAGGATCGATGCTTGTGATAAGTAGGTTGAGTGTTCTCCAAAGAATGACTTAAAAGAAAAAAAAAAGCAAAAGCAATACTAACTTCTAACTCATTAACAACTAACATTTACTTTCAAGTTATTTACTTTAATGCACTTTATTTTTAAGCTCTATACATTTGCCATTATTCATACCACTCTAATTGTTTATGTTAATGTCCTTTTCACTTTGTCCACTTGGACCATATTTTGTGATAAATTTTGTTTCTATATATTGAGCTTATTTGTGTGGTCTTTGACCATTAATGTACATAGTAAGAACAAAAACCCTAAAAAAACATCCTGTGTGGATTGTTGGTTTGATTTGAGACAATTGGACTTAGACTTTAGGCAACACTCCCTGTGCAAAGGACTTGGCCAATGCCAACTTTCATGTAACCAAGTGCTTGTAATCTGAAACTTCATCTGATACATCATTGAAGATCCATTTGAGTTCATCTACAACATGATTATTGTGAAGCTATTATTTTGAACCTGTGACTTATGGCATTATGGAATTCATCTGCTACATGGGCAAATTTGAAGAAGATCATGGAATGGCTAAGCTTGGATGTGGCTATCTTTATTTGATGCCTTTCTCTTCAAGTTAATATTGTGCACTATTTGTTGCTTGATTCTAATGTCCAAGGGAATTTGGGTTTCTATATGACATTCTTGTCTATTGGATTGCAGCCCATTGGTCAGATCTTTTCAACTCTTAACTTTTAAATTTAGGCTTAAGATTAGTCTCTTCATCTCCTCCCCATCTCTTTAATTTCAAAATCTCTCCCTCCTTTCAAAAACTTCTTTGTCTGTACTTGTCTTTTTTCTAAACTTAGACCATTTTGCAAACTAGAAACTTTGGCCTTATGCCATTGCATTTTAAACTTCTTTTCTTAAATCAAACTTGTAAATAAACTTAATTATACTTGACTTGAAATTTTCAAAAGCCAAAAAGAACAAACTCATTCAAACCATTTTTAGGCCTTTGTGCCTTTCAAACTTAATTTTTGTTAAAAGCAATGCATCCCACTTGAAATTTGTATCACGAACTACGAGGTTTTGATCCCTCATTTTTATGTTGGTACGTAGGCACAAGTCTGAAGGTCTTGCCAAACACAAAAATATAATTAATGAATTCTTTTCTCATCCCCCCATTCTCTTTGCTTGCAAACATCATTTGTACAAAATACATATGCGCACAAAAAAGTGCTCCCTTGGAGTACCTAGGACACTTTTGGTGCTAACACCTTCCCTCTGTGTAACCAACCCCCTTACCTATAATCTCTGACATTTTATTAGTTTTGATTTGAAAACTTCTTATTTTTGGGTTTTGTTCGTACTTTTCCCTTTTCCCTTGGAAACAATAAAAGTGCGGTGACGACTCTTGCTATTTGATATCTAGCTTATCCATAGCTTGATGATCATGAATTTACCGCTACAAATGGCATGTCTTGAATTGCTATGACCTTATCGGGTTCAACCTCGATACCCTTCTGACTCACAATGAACCCCAATAGCTTGTTGGATCGGACCCCAAAGGTGCACTTTGCAGGATTCAACCTTAGTTTGAATTTTCAGAGTCTAGCAAATAGCTTTCTCAAATGGTTCAAGTGGTTGTATTTAGTATTGAATTTGGAAAACATATTGTCTACATAAACTTCAATCTCTTTGTGAATCATATCATGAAAGAGAGTCATCATAGCATGCTGATATATTGCCCCTGCATTCTTCAAACCAAATGGCATGACTTTGTAGCAGTAGGTTCCCCAAGGTGTAATGAAAGTTGTCTTCTCCATATCATCTAAAGCCATCTTTATTTGGTTGTACCCTGAAAATCCATCCATGAAGGAAAAGACTGAGTGTTAAGCAGTGTTACCTACCATTACATCAATATGAGGCAAAGGAAATTCATCCTTCAGACTCTCTTTGTTAAGATCTCGGTAATCCACACACATTCTAACCTTTCCATCTTTCTTTGGAATCTGGACGATGTTAGAAAACCCACTGAGGATATTAAATAATGTCTAAAAAGCTAACATTAAACTACTCTTTACCCTCTTCTCTAATCTTCAGTGCCATGTCGGGTCTGGTTCTGTTAAGCTTCTAATCAACCGAAAGACATTCAGGCTTGAGCGGTAAGCGATGTTCAAAAATATTGGTATCCAACCCAGGCATATCTTGATAAGACCAGGCGAAGACATCAACATATTCACGAAGTAGCTAGACCAACTCAATGTGTACATGCTCAGTGAGGGACGCTTTTATCTTGACTTCTCTTCTGACTTCATCGGAACCCAGATTTATCACTTTTATCGACTCTTTATGTGGATGAATCTCTTTCTCTCCGTGCTCAAGAAGCCTTGTAAGTTCAATCGGTATTTCACAATCTTCCTCACCATCGTCTTCGGCTTAGTTGATCGGAAACCCATATTTACAGTGAATTTCAGCCAAGTTGTTTTTAGTGGAATTATTTGCTATGTCTGTGTATGAGCTTATTTTAGAATGAGATTTTGAAAAAAAAAATGTAACAAAGAAAAAAAAGAAAGTTTTGCCATTTTATTTGAGTGAAAAAAAGTAAAAATAATAGAAAGGAAAGGAATCTTGATTTTGAATGTAAAAAAAATGACCTTCCATTGATTTCATAATGTGTTTAAAAATAATGGAAATCCTTATAAGCTATCCACATGCCTCGGGCAAGGGAAAGGGATGAGAGAAAAACTGCATTACATCTTTTCTGAAAAGACCACAGGGACTACAGTAGTTGTCCAATTGTCTAGCTTGAATCCAAGAGGACATTTGCGTACGAAACCGATGACTGTTGGCTTGTTGGAGCTTGCACCATCCATCACTGCCACAGAAAGATAATACTCGTATCTTGTGCTTCTGAACCGAACTGGATTGAACTTCTTACACCCCCTTGCACCTAGATTACGGGAAGTGGGATGGTAACCAAGACCAAAACGGACGTGCTTTTTAGCTACTTTCACAATTTGACCCCAACTGAAGAGAGTGCCCTTCTCAAGAGTCTTCTTAGAACTCTTTGCTGAGGATAACACCATAGTTATTGACTGGCTTTGATTAATGGAATTAGAGCTGACATCCTCGAAATCCTAACAGTGGAAAGGGACCTCAGTTATCCTTTTCTCTGTCTCAAAGTACCAAAAGGATGGCAACTCACTAATCATAAAGTCCTCCTCACCATAGACAATTATGAGCTTGTCTCTAAACATGAAATTCAACTTTTGATGTAAAGTGGACGTTACTGCACCGGAAACATGAATCCACAACCTCCCCAATAGGAAGCTGTAAGCGGGATGAATGTCCATAACTTGAAAAGTGATAGTGAATTGGTGAGGACCCACAGAGATTGGAAAATCCATCTCTCCAATGACTTCCCTCCTTGATCCGTCAAAATCTCGCACAATTAGCACAGTAGCTTGCATGTCTGGTCCTTCTAACTACAATTGACTCAATATGCTCTTTGGCAACACATTGAGTCAAGAGCCTGTATCAACCAGGACCCTAGAGACCAAGGTATCTGCACAAGTAACAAAGATGTGAAAAGCCTTGTTGAGGTTGTTCCCCTCAGCTATCAATTTTGCTTCATTAAGACCCAAGTATCAACTTGCAGTGATGTTAGCCACTACATCATCAAATTGATCAACTGTAATGTGTTACATCACGTGGGTAGTGTTAAGAACTTTCAGCAGAGCCTTACGGTGAGCCTCTGAACTGAGTAGCAATGATAAGATTGAAATCTTGGAAGGAGTTTGACCCAATTGATCAATAATCTTGAAATCACTCTACTTAATCAACTTAAGAAACTCTTGTCCCTCTTCTGCAGTAATAAGCTTTTCAATCTGCTCTTGTTCTTTGACTACTTCTTTACCCTTAGAAGTGGTTGCTTTAGCTATGCTACTGGAAGTACCCTTTGACATGGAGGAACTAGATCTATCAACTGGAATAGTTGGAAAAAATATAGACTTTCCTGCTTGGGGAAGAGGAGTAGGAACCACCACTGATGCTTGAATAACTTTAGGAGTATACTTTGGCGCAAACACACGACTGCTTCGGGTCATCCTACCTATTCCTACTATGTTGACAATTTCAGTATAAAAAAACTAGATATTATTTCCATCAAACAGATAGTTACATCATATTTTCAGGGCACCACTTAGAATCTTGGTAAGGAAAAGGAGCGGGAACACGGATGTTGATGGGTTGTATTTTCTTTATTGGAGCCTCAATCTTCTTCTTTTGGTTCACAATCTCGATTGGCTCAATGACATAAACTTCTTCCAGGACTCTAGCTCTTGGAAACTGTAAGACCCCCGGATTCATCAACTCTTGGACACAACCCTTGAGTTCTTTACACTTATCTGGCTCAGTCTAGCATATGTCACAGTTGTCATGAATACCAGCCAAAAAACCATGATTCTATAAATTTGCTAAGATAACTGATAATTGAGTCTTCAAATCACCCACTAGACTGACCACATATGTTTCTTCTTCTTCAAGGACTGTGTTAACTGTCGGACTGCAGTGATTGGGCAACTGATTATTATTCACATTTGGCTTCTACGCAGTGAAAGACAAAATATATTGATCAATAAGTTCTTGCACTCTGTTCCTGAACACAATATAGTCTTTGGTTGAATGCCCAATATATCATACATGAAAATCACATGACACATTGAGGTTATGTTTTGGGTGATAAGGAAACACTGTCGATGGAATCCCTTTAGGAACAATGGCCCTTACATGCACCTGGTAGGGCAATAATTGAGTGTACGACACATGGATCTCTGTATATTGCAGACGCCTTTGGTTTTGATTCTGATTCTGACCCTGATTACGAAGATTTTGATTCTAATTTATATTGTTCTGATATTGTCTTTGTGGAGCTTGTCTCTGAGGAGGTTGTTGTTGTTACGGAGCTCAGAGAGGCTGCTGGAACTATGGTTGATATTGGAAAGGTTGGTGTTGGAATTAAGCAACAACTACATGTGGATAAGGAAAGTACGGGGTAGGGGTCATAAGAGCTTGGTATTAAGGAACTCTTATCGTCACATCATTTGTTTCTCCTTCTGCTTTCCATAACCACTCGGGGGCTTCCTGGCTGCAGATTGTTGATTACTATTACCGCTGGTGATCTTTCCTGATTTAAGTCCACTTTCTATTGTTTCTCCAATCACGACTATATCAGAAAAGTTGGAAGAGGAGCTACCAACCATCTTTTCATAGTACAAACCCTAGAGAGTTCCCATAAATATATTTACCAACTCAGTATTTGATAATGCAGGTCTGACTCTTGAAGCCATCTCGTGCCACCTTTGTGCGTACTCTTTGAACGTCTCATTAGACCTTTGTAAATGATTATGTAGTTATAATCTTGTATGATCCATATCTAGATTATACTTGTACTGACTCAAGAATGCCTCAGACAAATTTTTCCATGTCCTTATCTTACCCGGTTCTAAATTCATGTACTAATCCAATGATACCCCAGATAGGTTGTCTTGGAACAAATGGATCAGTAACTCATCATTGGCAATATAAGAAGACATCCTCATGCAGTACATAGTGATGTGACTGCGAGGACAACTTAAACCTTTGTACTTGGGCATATCAGGTACCTTGAATTTATGTGGGAGCACAACATTCAGAATTAAGCACAACTCACTAGAATGTAAACCATGAGTAGAGAAACCTTCAATAACATAGATCCTTTCCTATAAACATTGATAATCTGCAGGTCTGGGATGATTGAACCTAGGGACCCTTTGAGTTACAACCCTTGAGGGAGGTTGAGAAACATTCTGAGCGGGCGGTGGTTGTGGCATGAAGTGAAGACACATCAGATAATACAAGACACGGTTCAGAGTTTAAGTAACTGGAGTTCCCTCTTGAGGAAAATGCCCAATAAGTTGCACATTGGGAGCAAATGATGCCCCAGAATGAGCATACTGAGCACATCGTTGTTCAGAAGTGGTTGAACCATAGCAGAAGACACATAAGGATTAGGCTGAGCTGGTTGGGCAGGAATCTGGAAATTGATAGGAGGGCCCTTATACTCGGGCTCTTAGTCCTCAACATTGTCAATATTTATAGCAAGTTGACGTGTCTCTTCAATTTCAACCCCCTTGAGAGGATAAATGATTTGGCATCCTCCATGGGAAGATAACATGATTCACATTGGAAGAGGAAGAAATGAAGGGCTAGTACGACACAAAAGGATTCCCACTAAAAAAATGTGGATTGTAGTTATGAGGCATTCCCAAAGGGTATGCAACAAAAAACCTACTAGGGCTAGTTTAAAAGAGAGGTTGGCTTTGTCATACCCCAAAATTCATCCTACCCCGATACAACTTTCATCTTATCCATGGCCATACTGCACAGGCATACATTCATTATTTCATCATCACAATTTCATTGAACTTTCATAACTAAATACATATTACATGAACTCAAGGCATGGTGTTTAAACCCGGGAAAAACTGGGGTTATCCGGTTAAAGTTCTGGAGGAAAAAACCAACAAAATAAGGGAAAAATCAATTTTTGGACTGTGTAATCGATTACCCTAATCATGGTAATCGATTACACAGACAAAAATTGATTTCCAGGCCATTTTGGACTATGTAATCGATTACCCTAATCATGGTAATCGATTACACAGACAAAAAATTGATTTCCAGGCCATTTTGGACTGTGTAATCGATTACCCTAATCATGGTAATCGATTACACCGACAAAAATTTGATTTCCATGCCATTTTGGATGGTGTAATCGATTACCCCAATCATGGTAATCGATTACACCTGCGCAGGCAGCAGCAGTAACTTTGTTTTTTCACCACAAAGTGATTTTCTTTCACCCAATTCAACCCTTTTGCTTCCTCTATAAATAGAGCACTATCCCCACTCATTTTTCAAGCTTAAAAGTCACAAAACCTCTGCCCAAATCACATTCAAGCTCCCTCTTTTCAACCTAAACCCTAACTCACCCAACCCTCGTTCCTTCTTTGAACCACCCAACCACCATGTAAAAATCCACAATATCCACACAACAAAAACAATAGCAAACTTGTGACCTTCACTTACATAATCATTCACCACCACCATATAACCATACACCTTCCTTCTCTTCCATTTTACTATCACAACAACCATAGCCACCCTCTTCCAAGCTTTTTTCTTCATTCTCAAACCCAAACACAACAACAACCTAGTTTTGACACCATAATCTTGGTAATATTTTAGACTCAAAATCCTTGGAATTTTTGGTTTTGTTTGTGTTTGAAAATGGATTTTTACTCTTGGGTTGTGTTTTTAGAGAGATTTGAGTCAACCTTGAGACAAATGGTTTTTATTGGGTTTACATCCTTTTGGGGATTTCTTGCTCTTGCTACTTTTATCCACCATTTTCAATCAAACCTTGTTTCTTGTTATCATTTAATATTTATTGTTGACTTGTTGTTACATTTATTTGGTTGATGAGATCTATTAGATCATGGCCATGGTTGTTTAGAGTTGATAAAACCTTCAATGTTTCAAACCTATTAATGATTGATCAATAGATCCTTCATGATACTTTGAGGCATTGATAGGTTGCCTCTATTTCAACCATATTTGGGTCATTTGATACATAGATGAAACCATTTTTCTTTACATTAACTTGTTATTCTATTTTCTTATTGTTATTCTACTAACCACTAACTACTAACTACTAACTACTAACTCCTAACATTTACATTATTGCACTTTAATTCCTTGCAATTTATTTTATTGTTACTAAACACTAATTATACTTCACTAACCCTTTTTATCATTAATCTTTGTTATTGCGATTTTGTTACCATTAACTCGTGGTTTATTTTGTGTCATTTACATTCACTAACCATTATTATTGTGATATTGTCATTCTTTATCTTTTGATTTACTTTTATGTCATTTACCTTGTAATTTACATTCAAGTACCCATTATCATCATCATTATACAAACTCATCATGCATGTTCATTTACTTGTTATTTATTTTTATTGTCATCATACATTAAAAATAACAAAAACATGATAAAATGGTAAGACCAAAAATATTCAATCCATTCTTAATCAACTTGGACTTAGAGGATTTCATCTTAGGACCTTTGCTTGGAAGTCCTCCTTTACTCTTTGTGATACTTTGTAAACACTTGGATTTTCATCCATAACTTACATGCATGTTGTAAGAATGGCATCATGGCACCACCTTAGGGGGACATGTTTGTAAGACCATTATCCTTTGTTTAGATTAGGTCACTTTTGCACACAAAAGGCTTTCTCTTGAGCTACCTTACAATGAGACTCTTTAATTTCTTGTTGGTTACTTTGCATTCATGTTGCATAAGCCAAATTTCATAATCAAAATAAAATAAATCCTTGATTCAACATCAAGTGGCATTTTCTTAGCCAAATTCAAAAATACTTAATAGTTACAATTATTATTGTGCGCCACGAGCCTTAAGTGGTGGAGAATGAGTGAGAATGGAGCATTCCTATCCTTACTCTGATTATTTTGGACGCGATACACTTGGCTTGTTGTCTAGAATAATCACCTCCACCCATAGACTTTAGTACAATATAATCACAAACATTCTTTCATAAAACCCTTATTCAAGGTAAAAACCATACAACTCATCAAACTCATTTTTGTGCCTTAGGGTATCATTCTATAAACCCTTTTCTCAAAGGTAAAATCAACCAACACACAAATATTTTCTACTCCGAACTACGGAGCTCTGATTCCTCATCCCCGAATGAGTGATACGTAGGCACAAGGGCCCCAATCCTTGGCGAGCACTATAATAACAAAAACACCCTCTTCTTTTCACACATTCTTTTGAAAATAAAACAATAATAGATAAATGCCATGTATGTAAAACAACCTAAATGGTTCCCATGGAGTACCATGGACGTAAGGGGTGCTAATACCTTTCCCTTACGTAACCGACTTTCGAACCCAAATCTCGGTTGCGAGACCGATTCCTTTTTCTCTTTTAGCGCTTCCCGTGCACGTCTCTTTTCCGAGGGTTTTATCGACTATTTCCCCTCTCCTCCCCGATAGAGGTAAACTAAATAAAATTCGGTGGCGACTCTTCTAACTTTGCCTCTCTTTGGCATCTCTTTAGTCCCGGTTTCGTTATCGTGAAATCCCGGTAGCGACAGCTGGCGACTCTGCTGGGGAGAAAACAAAATTCCGTAAGCAAGTCTATCCTAGTTTGGGTTGTTCTTCTTTTACGTACGTAGAGATTTATCTGTTATCTATTTTTTTTGTATATATTGCTTTCTTTGCTAACCTGTGCATATTTTCTTTATTTACCTGTTGGTCTGAAACCCTGACTTTGTGACGAAGAATTTTTGGAAGCAATAATGATTGCAAAGGAAAAAACCTTGTGTGAAGGACTCCCCACCCGAGTCTGAGAGTTTGCTTGAGATAGGAGAGGTTGAGTAGTATTGATCTGCGAGGTGCCTTCCTCGTTAGGGTCGTACGAGAACCTCACTTAGTGGTAGATTCTCTTAAGGGGATTGATGACCGTCGTGCTTTCGGCGTAAGCATCTTTTCTTTTACTAGAGTCAATGACCCTAAGACCCCTTTTAGAACCTTTAAAACTATGGGTAGCCTAGACTGATGGTCGCGTAGTATAGGCCACCGAGGTGTCTTCCTCGTAAGGGTCGATACGAAGATCTAACTTAGAGTAGATGACTTTGATGGAGCAGTCGCCTGACAAGTAAATTGACATAAGCGGCTGATAGTCAAGGAAGTCCATGACTCTAGGGGCAGTGTCTTACACCCAATTTTCCAAAAGCCTTAGATCACATAAAGAGAAAACCTTGGTTTACTAAGCAGTCATTATTAACTCCATGCTTCATTACGATGGTCCAAAACCATGAACCCATGCCTAAAAACCTGTGGAAATCTTCTCACCCATTCATCCATAAATAAACATTGCATTCATACATCATATGCATCTCATAAGCAAAACCTTATACCACCTTCTTTTTCTACCCCACTAGTTGATTTCCCGACGTACGCTTAGAACTAGAAGCATATCTCAAGTCGCTGTGGAAGAACTCCAACAAGGCCAAGCTGCATTGAAAGAAGAGATCAGCCAACTAAAGACTCATATGAGCTTGGTTATGGAAATCTTGCAAACACTGCTGAAAAAGGAAGGAAATCCTACACCAACCTCCAGGATGGAAATGGTCTCCCCTGTGCCTTTGTCCGGCTCCACCTTGCATCATGAGTTGCCTCAGGAATACCGTCCCCAACCCGAACTGCTGAGGTTTCTTAATCAACAGCCATTGTCCGTTCCTCAGCTAGCTCCAAGGAACCAAATGCGGAATCAGAATTGGTACTCAAGTGGAAGGCAAAACTCTTATGCTCAAAAAGGCCAAAAAATATCAAAGAGGTCGGAAAAACTGTTTGACCTGATTCCCATGTCGTATGGTCGAATTCTCCCTCTTCTTCTCAACAGATCATTGGTGCAGTTAAGGGTACTAGGACCTCCTCCAACACCTCTTCCCTTGAACTACGACATGAATGCTAGGTGCGAGTTCCAATCAGGAGCACTCGGACACTCGATCGAGAGTTGTAAGGCCTTCAAATACAAGGTCCAGGAACTGATTGATTCAAAGGCTATCGCGTTCACACCAAACGGCCTGGATATACTGAGCAACCTCATGTTGCCACATGAAGGCAATTCTGCAATGCCACAACCAGTGCTAATGGGTGAGGAACAAGAAGTTGAATAAGAGCCTCCTTAGGGACTATCATACATAAGTTCCTACAAGCATGATGACACCGGTCTACGGTTGAAACAAGGCTAATCACGCCAACAATTATGTTTTCATTCATTTGTTTTCATGTGTAACTTTCTTGCTTGTCATTGTAATATTCACTCTTAAAAACTTGTTTTTGCAACAATGAAATGAATATGCATGTTTTAAGTCAATCCAATCGTGTTCACTCTTATCTTACTTTTGTTTAAAAACAAAACTTAGAAGGAGAATGATGAATATAAGGTACAATAGCTCATTGCATGTATACTTTTGAATAAACACCTTGCTGATGATGTAAGGCATTGCTTCAAATCCCCAAACACTGGAGGTATAAGGATGATAAACCCTAGTCAACCCCTTTGAGCCTAGAAGTAGGAGTTTTCTTCATAGCAAAAAAAAACTCACATCTTAAACCCGGGGCAGGGTAGTCTTCGGCTAATTTGACCACGTGTTCAATTCTTAAAAGACAAAGTAGGGAGTGTCCTATTTGAGTATCAACCATATTCTAGGGAGTGTCTTGTCTAAAGGACAACCACATCATTTCCCTCACGAGAGGTCAAAATCACAAATCCAATGGTTGTCCCTCGCCAACAAAACAAGTGAGACAGTCACAAATCCTTTCAAACCAAATCAACAAACGTCACACAATTTGTTCCATTAAAAAAACTCTAAAAAAAAAGAGAGATAAAAATCCCGCTAAGTCGAAACTTGAAAACAAGTGACTTAGGCAAAAATTAGGGTATCCCGATGGACTGTAAGCAAAAAAACCAGTCCAGGCAAAATTAGGGAAGTTGAAAAACAAAAAAAAAGGAAGAAGAGGAATCAAAAACAAAAATCCTCAGCAATAACAAAGTCGTGTGACTGCAAACACAAAAATAGAAAGGCAAGTGAATGTCACTCCCAAAACCTTGTGGGTTCTATTACTACCACTCTCATCATTCTAAGAGACGAACGTCTGTGTCAAACTAGTTGAACGTAGGACTGAAGGGTATCAAGAAGAATTGGCGGGCTAAATAAATTTTTGAGCCATAAATCCTTTGTTTCTTAAACCGTGAACCATCCCACATTACAACCCTCAAAAGACCTAATTGAAGCAAGGTCTATTTTGAAAGCATATTGCATTGGAGCTTGTGTCGAAACTGACTCCTATTTGTTTTGCTAAGTATCGATATGACTTTTGTAACTAGTAATCCATTCACTATATGTCATCTTTTCAGTGGACATACTTGGATTTCTAAAACTACCATAAACATAACATTAGCATAAATAGTTTTACTTGTGAACAAGCATTGACATCAAGAGCATTTTCACAATGAACATGACTTGAGAAGTTTTAGTCACACAAAAGAGGCAAAATTCCCGAGGACTCTGATGAGCAAAGGTCATCCCCTTAGATTAATCTTACCAAGGGGGAAAGGCATATGAGGACTCCGTTGAGCAAGCCACTTCAAGATCCAGTTAGTCTAGGAAAATCACGTCGAGATTAGGCAAATCTCTCCAAAGGCAGTTGGCCGGAGGCATTCCCTCAAAGATATACCAGTCAGGGGCAAAATCCATTCAAGGTTTCGTACCAGGGAAGACCACCTCAAAAGCATGAGAAAGTTAAAACACTCCAAGAGATGGATAAATAGGGGTAGGCATACCCAAGACACTAAGGCATATCAGGTCAAGATCACTTCATCACAAGGCTTACTTCATAGTTTGTAATTGGGGTAATCCATGTAAATACCTAACAAACTGGGGAAAGACTAGCAATGGAGAGGAACCATTTCCTTATATTTTTATATTTTCTTGCTCGGATCAAGCTTGTGGCATCAGAAGATCCAGACCAATCTCACTACGTCAGCCAAGTTCAAAGCAAATGTCGGGAAGTCATGCTAAACATATCATCCCATAACTTATCAATAATCAGCCTTGAAGCCAAGCAAAAATATCTACCAGTTCCAACCATTCTTGACCCATCTCAAGGACATTTGTTGAACCATCCAAAACAATTGCATCAATCATTACGCACCAACCATGTCGCTTCACTCATACATATCATGCATCATGCATAACATGAAGCCTTTCCCGATAAAGAATAATAAAGCCAACCCACGCTTGATACCTTCCAAAATTAAAGCCTACTTGGCAAACCCAAAAGTCTAATCATCATCCGATCCAACCTGATCCCGTCCAAACCAAAATCCAAAAGCTCAATCGTTATTGGCACCTCCCAAAATAAATCTCTATCATTAACCATAAAGCCCAATCATTATTGGCACCTCCCAAAACAAATCTCTATCATTAACCATAAATCCCAACCATATTTGGAAAAATCCATATATGACACTTCTTTCCATCAACCCTTTGATGATGACACCCTTTGATGATGACACCCTTTTCCATCGACCCTTTGATGATGACACCCTTTTCCATCAACCCTTTGATGACGACACCCTTTTCCATCAACCCTTTGATGACGACACCCTTTTCCATCAACCCTTTGATGACGACACCCTTTTCCATCAACCCTTTGATGATGACACCCTTTTCCATCAACCCTTTGATGACGACACCCTTTTCCATAAACCATTTGATAACGATGTTCTGAACCATTTTCCATCAACCCTTTGATGATGATATTCACCAACGATCTCTCATTGGAAACAAAAATAAATCCCTACAAAAATCCAAATAACCAGTCGCAATCCCACACGCATTGCACGCATCACTTTATGCGTAATTTTCTCGCCGAAACGGGAAGTTCCTAAGTCCCAACCATACTTGGCACAATCCATATACCACGCATTCACATAACCCCAGCAGCCCGAGCATACTTCGGCATTCTGCATACATCGACACATTGTATACATAATATTGCATCATAATATACTCTTCATAACAGAGCATGCATGTTTCGTGTAAGTTGGATTCAAGCCTTTCTCGAAAGTGAAAGGATCCCCGTGAACAACCCCAACAGGTTTCCCCAAAGTATCTCTTTTTATTTTCCTTTTGCAAATATTGTTGGCCCTTTGTCAGTATCTCGCCTTTGGCAAGACTCCAAGTTCATGACACCATAACTTTTGATTCCCTCGTACATTTTGAGCCAAATTTTGGTCAAATGAACTTTGACATAAGCTTAACAAAAGGTAACAGAAATGAGATCAAAAGGATGCTTGAGATGAAAAATGGCATGGATGCCAAGTGGGGGTCATGACAAGGTTTTGGCCAAATTTGGAAACTTAGACCTTTCCAAAATTGAGGTCCTTAAGGGTTGAATTGATGTTTGAGCCTTGAAGAAAATTGTAGAGGAACTCATTAGGAATATTTTTCTCAAAGAAGCTTGTCAATTGGCTGAAAATTGAAGAAGTTATGGGGTTTGGACCAAAAGTAAGCCACACTTGCAAATTAGGTAAACCAAACTTGTGCCAACTTGAAATTCTCTTGCATCCCAGGCCAAAATGATGATGGAATGATCATCCCTTGAAGAAAAATTGATTAATGCTTGAATGATCTTGAGGATGGCTTGAAAATTAGATGAAAGGGCATGGAAATAAACACATGAACCACCCTTGAATTAATGAACCACACTTGCATCTTTCTTGACCAAAAAATACCTTTGTTTTGTCTTAAATTGAGGCATGATCACATATATGAACAAAGGAACAAACAAGTATCATCTCTTATTGATGATTTGGTTAGTTGATGAGTAAATCAAAGTAAAAAACCCTAATGTTAAGATCAAACAAAGAATGTGACCGTGCTTGTGAGTCAATGACCAAATGCAAAGGTCATGCTAAATTTATGATGATGCACGATATGACTCCATGTATGAAAATAAAATTAAGCAAAAGGTAGGAAAGGGAAGGTAAATTTTAGGGTATGACAATACCTTCGCTATTTTTAAAGTTCTTTGCCATTGATTACAACTTGAAAAGGGAAAAGAAATTAACAAGATCATTCATATTCGAAGCGATCAAGACATAGAATTTGAGAATTCAAACTTCTTTTTTTCTGCACTACTAAAGGGATTGGTCATGATTTTTCTACTCCCATATCACCCGAACGAGTCAGGATTGTCAAAAGGAAGAACCGTACCTTCCAAGAAATTATGAGAGTCATTATCCATGCCATAAATCTTAATAATGTGTTTCCTTCCTTGATTTATGGAATTTAGATTAATCAAAAGCATGACATTATTTCGGCTAGAGATGAACTAGGTGTTTATTTTAGTTTGTTGAACTTCAGTAATAAACGGTTTTCCAGGAAACATGTCTCAGAAATTATGCATCCCAATACTCCATATTTTGACGAGTCTTATCTAGTTGTTGGTCAAAATGTACTTGATATCTCGTTCATGTATGGTCCTATTAGAAGTCGTCTACTTAAAGTTGTTATGAAGGAATCTAAGGCATCACAGGAAATAATTGCTACTTTCACTACTAGAAAGGTTGTGGTTGAATGTCTTTATTCAAATATTGAATCCAAAGGTTGTTGGTACGTCATCTTCTCAAGTTCTTGTACAAGATGATGAGAAAGATGTTGAGACATTGTGTATGGATAAAGACCTCACAAGTAGAGACAAAGGCATATTTTTCGGATGTTCCATTAATAGCATAGCGTATATAGTATTTAACAAGCGCACAAAATTGATAAAAGTCATTGTTATTGACGATTAAACTAAAGTGACTCCCTATGAAGATGAAGATTGTGATATCACTAGTCATAATGTTGATCAAGGTGTTGCTCACAATTGAGGAAACATCGTGTAGTCTTCTAAAGAAGATGGAAATTCAGATGATGATAAAGATAGTGCCTCTTAAAGAAAAGAGCCATCAACAAGTATTAAGAAGAATCACCTAATTTAAAACATTATCTAATATCTTGATGAATTCCTCACCACATGTAGAAAAGATCCATAAAAGCTTGTTCAGTTCATAACTTGTTCCTAGACCAAATTCTACTAATATCATTGGGGCACAATGTATTTACAAGAATCTATCTGATGAGAATGTGATTGATACTAGAAAAAAATCATGACTTGTAGCACAAGACTATGCTCAAATCAAAGAGGTTGTCTTGATGAAATGTTTGCTCTTATTTCTCATCTCGAAACCATCATATTGTTACTAGGATTGTCTTGTCAACTTAAGATGGATGTAAAAAGGGCATGAATGTTAGTATTGATGTCAATGACATGAATGGTGTCATTATGAATAACAATGAATATATTATGATAGTTCATATTTATGTTGAAAATATTGTGTGTAAAGTGATGAAAACTTATGGAATTCCAAAGAAGACATCAAAGAAGAAAATGCATGAAAAAGACGTTGTAGTTAGAAATCTCGTGGAGTTCGTATAAAAAGGAATACAAATTAGAGGAAAGGTTGATGGTAATTTTGTAGGTGTTTATTCTCTCGACAAGCCTAAGAATGTTGATGGGAACCCCGAGATCTTTATCAGATGTTCAAGGTTCTCATAATTGAAATTGGTCATGATAACCCCATGCATGTGTGTAAAGATGTCACTGAAGATGTCAATGATAAAGTGTGTGAAGTATGTCATATTGTACAAGATTTAAGTGTCTAATTGGGCTCTCTTATCTCATGGATCTTGTATCTCTCCTAGCATTGTTGGTTTTCTGTACCAAGTGGGAACTCATGTTATCTTGGAATGTGGAGAATATTGTTTTGTTTAGCATTTTGAGTCTCACACCATCCAACCACCTATTGGCATTCCCTTTTTAATCTATGGTATTTTGAGTGCTCAAAAGAAAGGTAATTCTACTTTTGATGGTGAGATTGGTGTTGGCCCAAGTACTTTTTCCTTGAGTTACAAGTTGTTTATTGGGAAACATGTTGCTAATATTGTGATGCTTGATATTGCTCCTGTTGATGAAACTGGTATGAAGAAATATTAGACGTTGATTCTATTTTAGGGCTAATGAGATGTCTTATTATTAAGGCATTGATTCATGAGTGAAATATTTTTTCAGAGATCATGGTTATGACTTATGTAATAAAACATTTGTGTGAAGTAATAATCAAAAGGGGTGGGGGGCGGGGGGGACTCCCAAATCCGTTGGAGTTTCTTCTTTTCAACATATTGTCCCTGGTTTGGCTATTGGGTTTCGTGTGCTCTAATTTTATGTATTTCAAGATATATGAAGTTGTTGTGATATGTGTTCTTGGGATGTGATATGGAAGATTTTCTGTAAGAATATGCATAACATCTTGCTTGTTGGCATGATTTGTTGTTGATTTCTTGGTTTCTGTGAGGTTTCTATGTTTTAGCTTGCTTTGGTTGTTTCTTCATTGATTGTATGATGGTATTCCTATGTTCTTTATCTTGTTAGGATAATTGGGGTAGAAAAAGAACACTTCTCTTTGATGATATCATGTAAATCCTTACTTTTGTGCTATCTGGGGCGCAGTGTTAGAGAAGTGTGTAATTTGTGTTTTGCCTAAAAATAGCCAAATGAGGAGTTTGTTATTACACTTGGATTGGATTATGTTTATGTGAAAAATAGAAAGAAAGATGCTTCGAAAGTTTTTTAGTACATCTTGGTTCATTTGATCATGTGTTTGATTACAGAGTTTATTACAAGATACAATTCAAGTTTGTTCAGTTCAAGGTTCTGCTGAAGTTGCTTTGATTGTAAAATTTGTGTAGGAAACTTGTTTAATAAGATGCCTTGACATGTTGTGAGACATTGTGACTTGTGTGCCACTAGGATTGGGTTTTGGTTCGCTTGATATTTTATTCAAGAACTGTTTCATTCTAATTCATTTAGAAGTTCGATTAAGATTGTGTTTTTGGTTAAAATATTTTAATTCAAATTAGACTGAAGAAAATTTGATTAAATCATATATTTATTTGTAAAATATTTTATTTGAATATGGTTTAAACAAAAGATTTAGATTTGCATTAATTACAAGATTGAGATTTGAATTTAATGATAAATCTTCATCATTTTATTAAAGATGATTTATTTTATCACATTTCTGTTTTGGAGAGATATTTTATTTTAATCATTTACTTGAATATTTGTAATTTTTAATTATTTCAAGTAAATATATTAATAGATTTGTTTTAATTAAGATTTAGAATTGGATTTATGATGATTCGCAGAAAGTAACATGTTAAGCAAAATGTCTGACGACATTCTGTGTAAGATCTTGACTTGAGCTGGTTGCTTAACGCACAAGGTTGATTGAAGATTATATTGGACTTTTGATTTTTGTTTCATTTTTTGTCCAATCAGAGATATGAGTGTGTTAGCATGTTTTTGAATTTTAAAAAGATTTATCCTAAATTTGTTTTTAGCAAGATTACATTTGGTGTTCTATTTTGTTCAAGATTTATATTAATTAATAGTCTCAATCACCATAATGAAGATTTTATTTATCATGTGTGTTTTTGGTTTAAAGGAAGATTTGATCTGAATCAAATTAAGTAAGATTATATTGAAGATATTCATATTTATTCAGATTTGCTCAATCAAAGTTTTACAATCAACATTATTGAAGATTGATTTTGTGCTTTTGAGATTACAACCGAGTTCATTACAAATAAAAAACCCTAATGGACATTAAAGCTGGACCTTGTTGCTATTTAAGGATGAACTTTCCATTGTAAAGACTCAAACCTTGCACAATCAAGCTAGGTGTGTGCATTTTTTTAGTATATTTTTTATTTTATTTTGTAATACTCTATTCTTGAGTCTTATTCCTATGTTAAAGAGTAGAGTATTTGAGTTGTAATTTTGTTTCATCATTCATAAACTCTTGTAATTCTCCAAACACTTGTAATTTGTTATGCATTATACTTGTCATACATATTGTTTCAACATTGTGTCTTACATCTTGTCATCCGAAGAACATAAGTTCATTAACCACTAGTTTATTATTATTAACATATTTATAGTAAATAATTTTATCTCACTAATTGTAAACTTAAATTTATCCTTCCTTGAGAGTGGAGAGAGACGTTGTGATTGTTGATGTGTCTGTTGTGTGTGAGTTCCTTGATATTTTTCTTGAGGATATTAGTGATCTACAACCAGAGTATGAAGTGGAGTTTGCCATAAATTTAGTACGTGGTATTGGACCTGTGTCAATGGCACCGTACAAAATATTTGCACCAGAGTTGGGCAAGTTGAAGAAACAACTAGAAGATTTGTTAGAGAAGAAGTTTATCAGACCTAGTGTGTCGCATTGGGAAGCGCTAGTGTTATTGGTTAAAAAGAAAGATGGGAGCATGAGGTTATGAGTGGAATATCAGAAGTTAAATAAAGTCACTATCAAGAATAAGTACACTTTTCCCAGAATTGATGACCTTATGAATCAGTTTCCTGATCCATCCCATGTGATCCAATTAGATGATGTGCAAGTGAGAGATGACTTGACTGTGGAGGCATCACCCTTGCATATTAAGGATCGAGTAGTGAAGCACTTGAGTGGTAAAGAGATTTCTTTGGTTAAGGTGGTGTGGGAGAGGACCTGCTAGAGAAAACGTGACGTGGGAGCTGGAGAGCCTGATGATAGAGTCTTATGCAGAGTTGTTCCCTTCAGGTATTTTTCGAGGGAGAGAGCTCTATAGGTGGGGGAAAATGTAACACCCCGATTTTTTATTATTTTTTTTTAATTGAGTTTATGAGTGTTTTTGGCCAATTTAATTATTTTATTGAAGTTATTAAATTTTGTATAGTTTTTTATTATATTTAAATTTGTGTAGAACTGAGAAATAATAATTTTATATTAAAATTAAAAATTAATTATATATTTTTTAATTTAATTAGTTAGGAAACTAAGAGAAATTGAGACTTTAGGGATAAAAATAGACTTTAAATAAAATAACCGAGATGTGTTGAATTAGTAAGAGTTGAGGGAAGTTGTAGAATTAATTAAAATAGAAATACAAATAGGATTTTTATTTCAATAGAGAAGGGAAGGAAGAAAGATGTTAGTACGTAGAATTTTGGGAGAAAATGTTAAGGAGCGAAAGAGGCAACCCTGTGAGAGCTTTTGAAGGAGAAGAGAAACCCCATTGTCGTAGCTTCAACATTTATGCGAATTCCAGGTAACGGGGAACTATTCATGATATAGGTGTTTAGACATGAAGGATAGAAATGATCTCTTATCCTCTTTTCTTTTTTTATATTGATGAGAGTTTTGAAGCTTGAGAAGGTTTGTGCAAAACATCTCTAAGGCATGATCTATATGCCTAATCCTTAATATATATATATATATATATATATATATATATATATATATATATATATATATATATATATATATATATATATATATATATATATATATATATATATATATATATATTGATTTTCATGTAAATCTATATGCTTAATCCTTAATTTTTATGTTCATGAGTATATATGTTGAATTGATAAAATATGTTGATGCCTTATGAAAGACGAGAGTATAAATGTTGAATTTATGATGTTTGATTCTTATTGTTCATGGTTGATGTTTATTTGTGTGTATGGGGTGGTTGAGACTCAAATTGGAGAAATAGACAAGTTTTAGATATGTTCAATAGAGAGAGAAACACACAAAATCGCAAGTAGACATAGAAGGGGATTGTCTGCCTTGTTTCATACATAACTTGAGTTTCGTAAGTATGTTTGAGGTGCAGTCAGTTGCGTTAGAAAAATAAAGTGATAATATTTCTTCTGAAGTGGAAAAATTGGTTTGGAAGCGCTACAACAGTAGCAGTTATCGGGTTTTTATACCAAAAGTATAATAAAAACTTTAGTCCTATGTTGGTTGTTTTGTTTCACGCATAACTTGATTTTTGTAAGCCCTTTAAGAGTAAAATTTATATCATAAGAAAATATAAAAAATGCATACATACTATATTAATAAGTATGTCATATCATTAAGTTCAGTAGGAGAAATACTAGTTACAAGTCTGACGAAATATTTTGTCCAATGTCGGTACGAGTTTCCATTGTTCCATTAAATTGTACCAATGGAGACCTTAATTTCAAAAATAAATATTATATACTGATAATAGACATTTGAATCTTTCCAAAACATATTCATTTACTTTATTTCAACTCTTTTTGATATTTTACAAAAATGGTTCGAACCTAAGGTATGACTAGAAGCAAATATTCTGTTTGGTGTATGCACAAGTTCCTATTGTTTGATTAAAATGTACTGATTGAGATCTTAAGTCTTAAAGTAAAAAACATAGTCTTAAAATAGACACTCTAAGATTTTTGAAACATATCCATTTTCTTGATTTCAACTCTTTTGATATTTTAAATAATTATTCGAATCTGATGTATGACTAGTTGGAAAGATGATTTTATGGTTGTTTTGATAAGGTGTTATGTGAATTAAGTTGTTAATATTTTATGACACAGGCCCAATATTTTGATGATACATTTGTGTGAAATAAGATGTGGATATGTTTAAAGTTGAGTTTGAGAATTAAATGAGTTGAGTTTTGAGTTATTTGATATGTTTAGAGTTGAGTTTGATATGTTTAGAGTTGTACTGAATTAAATGAGTTGAGTTTTGAGTTATTTGATATGTTTAGAGTTGTGTTGAATTAAATGAGTTGAGTTTTTTAGTCATCTGATATGTTCAGGGTTGAATTAGATAGTAAATGAGTTAAGGTTAAAATACACATTGTGACTCTTAATTTTTTAATTAAAAAATAGAGTTATTTGTGAGCTTTGTTGAGTTATGAGCAGATCTTTTTGAATGTTGATGATTGTATGATGTTGTTTTTATCTTGTTGATAAGTATTGTTGAGAAATTATTTATTAAACTATTATGTTGAGTTATAATTAAATTGTTGAGTTATGTTGAGATGTGTGGTTCATATATGAACCATTGTTGTGGCCTTATATTGACGATGTTTATGTTGGGATGTTTGGTTCAGAGAGGAACCATTGTTGTGGCCTTGTATAACGATGTTTTAGATTCAGAGAGGAGTATGGGAGTTGGAGGTTGGGATGAGTATTATATTTCTATTATTTGTCGCATTCATGCATCATGTATATCGGAGATAAGTACATGTACAGACTTCGGTCCAGTGACAAGTTACTGGTTCAGAGAGGGGACCGATGACGAGTTTGGTACTTTGCTTCGATGACGAGTTTCAGGTTCAGAGAGGGGACCTGTGACGAGTTTTTGGTTCAGAGAGGAACCAGTGACGAGCGGACTAATCAGTAACATAACTTTGACATCAAAAGTTTGATATGAAATGCATTGAAGTATAGGAGATGAGTATATTGTATACATAATTACATTTGTGATTTATTATTGTTGTGGATGATCTATGTGATTGATGATTGATATTTTTAAACTATCCTTGTTGTTTTATGCACCGCTAACATATATGAATGTATTTTCACTCATATTTGTTTTTATGTTATTCTTTACTTCAGTGATACAAATACTCGGGTAGGGGAGTCTTAGTTGTTGTTGAATTGGAGGATGGCGCAGTGACCTTCTTCATAGTTTATCGCTTTTAAATTTATTTTAGTTTCTACATGTCGGTCGTTCTGATAGTGTAACATTGAGACGTATTACCTTTTTGTTTGTGTTCTATAAATTGTTCAATTAAACCATTTATTTCATAATTTAAAATGAAGTTGCTTTTAATTATGAAACAATTAACTTGAGTTGTTATTATATGCTCAACTATTATAATTTGTTAATTGAAAAAGATGTTTGTTAATTGAAAAAGATGTTTATGATCTCAAAATATAACAACCTATTTTGAGTTAATTATTTTCGCTTTATTTGTATTTGGGATTTGTGTGTTACACAAGTGAATCAAAGATAGATAACCTATCTATTTTATCATGAGACTAGTTACTGTCCTGTCATATTAGGTGCATGGATGAAGGTTAAGACAATGGTCAACATTAAACAAATTTAATAAAAGTCTGAACATGATGAATAAAAGCGACCAATTAGATTAATAATATACTCTTTATTATATAGTCTTTTCGATACAACCTTTAATTAATTGAAATTCAAATATATTATGCTAAATTTATTTATCTGGGTTTGTATAATATTAAAATTTATTTAAATTTTAATAATTTGGATAAAAGATGTTGGAAAATAGGTATTAGAGCATGTATTGTCAGCACTTATCTCTTGATAATAAAATATGATAAACATGCGCCCAACATTTTCATTCTGAAATCAAATCCCAAGCTTATATATTTGGTAAGTACATTTCCAATATTTTTTATGTGACTAGATGAAAAATATTATGCATTTGTTCATGCATATTATACATTTTTTCTTTGCTTATAAACTAATATAGATGATAATTTTGGATGATAGTGTAACTTTATAGTGACAAGAACAAATTAAGAATGCATATTGAGTTTTGCTACTTGGGTGGAAGAGCCAAGTTGGACTCACCCATCACTTTTTACATCAAGAAAAAATAATTTCAAATTCGGTGTTAAATGTTAGCCAAGATAAATAAGTGATCAATTTAATTTTTTTTCTTTAAAATACCAATTTTTCATAGACATACTCATACAATATGGTACACTTATTTTGTCTGAACAAAATATAAAAATAATTGTTTTAAAATGATGTTTTTCTATTTTAAAGATAATATTAATTATTATGTTTCTTCTTAAATACTTACATTTGTATTTTATATAATTTAATATTTTCCATTTTGTATTTATGATGAAGTGAATACATTAATATTATATAAAAAATATAAATAAACTAATACATGACAATAATATTTTTTATTTATATAATTTTTTAATTGTATAAAATAATGAACTATAGTTCATTTTAAAACATGTCCGTTGAATAACATTGGCCATCTATTATTACAATTGTGGTCCTTTATTTATATATATATATATATATATATATATATATATATATATATATATATATATATATATATATATATATATATATATATATATATATATATATATATATATATATATATATCCACTACAACTTGCAGGAAAAATTAAAGCTCTAGGTCAAGGAAAGCCACTAGCTACCATTTTCATTTGTGTTAGTAGATATCCAATCATTCAAAGACCAATTAATTAATACCACACTAATCATTTATTCATCATAGTTTTCAAAATGATGGAAACCTACCTAGTTTACAAGCTTTGAAATTAAATAAGATAGTGTATGGTCCTTATATAATTAAGTGATCATTATTAGAGAGCACAAATTCTTGCTATAGTTAAACCAAAGAAAGAGAGGGACGACAAGATCAATTCAAACAAAAAAAAAAGACCAAAATTTAGTTTTTTTTAAACTGAGTGAAGCTCTAACAGATATTTTTTAATCAATAAAAAGTTAATAATAATTGTTAATTAATTTTATTTTTGATTATTGTTAAAGTAAATTATACTTCTCTCTTTAGAGATACTCATATTACACCCCTTTTTTCTTTTGTGTTAAAATATATACATTCGTCTCTCTTATGCAAAATATATTATACTTCTATTTTATTTTAGAGATATTGATATTACACAATCATCCTCTCCTGTGTTAAAATATACACCCCTTCCTCTATTAAGAAAAATATATTACACTTCCTTCCCTTGAAAGATGCTCATATTATACTATCTTCCCCTATTATATTTTTCTTTTTTTTGAAAGTCCTAGATTTAACTGGTATATCTTCCTCTCATCCTCTCATCGTTTGCACCCTTTACTAGTATCGCTTCTACGTTGGACCTCTCGATTAATGATTGTATTGACATGTATTTCCCTTGTTTGATGGATCACATGTTTTTCAATGACTTTGGTTGCCTTCTTGACACCGTGAAGTACAATTAAGACATCTCATTCTAGTTCCAATACTTTCGGTGAATTTGGACACAATGAAGTGCATGTTTTCTGTAGACTTGACGACGTTGAGAAGGAAAATCATATTATGGGAAAGCTGGAAATCCATCAAACAAAGGAAAGATGATTCTCTACGATCCTACATCTAGAGGTTCATTGGAGAAGCGATACTAGTCATGGGCGTCGACGAGAGGAAGAAGAAGTACATGTTAGGTCTAAGATTCCAACAATGGTCAAAATTTTCCCTAAGTATTAGAATCAAGGCCCATAAATTCGTTAACAACATACTGGTAAGGCCCAAAAAGTTCATATAGTACGAGGTAAAGATGGTTGTTAGTAAGGCAATTTATGACAAAGGATTTAAGAGATAAGAAACAAGCAGAAGAGAAAACGAAGAAATCAAAAGAGGAAACAAAAAGAGGGGTCGAAGCTAAGAAATATTCACAGACTATATGAGAGGTCAAATGAGCACTTCCTGTTGATACAAAAATTACATGTCATTGAACGTATCAAAAGAGTGTATCTTGCAAAAATGCATCAAGACAACATTTAGTGAAGAACAAGTTGAAACACAAAAGCTGCTTAGAGAACATCTGAGAGTCAATAAATTTTGATATTGTCATTTTCACTTGTGTATCGCCCATAACACAGAAGAATGTGTATAATTGGAGGATTATATCGAAGATTTAATCAGGAAGGGAATGTTGTCTATATATTTCTCCCAAGACATAATCCAATCTAAGAAAAGGAGGCAAGGAAAAGAAAGCCTGCAAATGAGAAGGAGTGAAATAGCCAAAGTTCCTAAAAAACAGAGACATTTCGACCATGGAGAACAAATTACCAATTGCATACACAATTACAAGGAGGACATTCGGAGAATGGGAAGGACTAATCATCTTAATGAACATTGAGGAGAAAACACAATAATTGTGGGAGAAATTCCCTATGAACATCAACGCAGACCCAATGGTGCAGGGGAGACAAATTTTTGAAGTGACCAACTAAACGAGATCTCACATGAACAAAACATGTTGGTCATGATTGGGGTAGTTTCAGGAAGGTTTAATCCTAAAAATTTTAAATATTAAATTAGACTAAAATACTTAAGAATAGATTGAAGAGTAACGTATAAAATAAGGGTGAAAGTATAGATTTTAATCTAAGAAGGAAGAATAATGTAATTTATTTATCTTTTAAGGGAGAAGAATGTAATTTTTCTAATACATTTTGTCGAAGAAAGGATGTGAATTTATATTTTGGACACCTTTAAGGGGAATTTGATTGCATGAGTGTGAGGTTTAAGTCCACTACATCCTACTTATTCACCTTTAAGGGATAGGTAAATGATGACACTCTGTCATCATGTAATTTTTTTAGTATTTGCATATGTTTTTTTTATGGTTTTTAGTAGATTATATTTAAGTTTTATGAAGAAATAGAAATAAAATTAAGAAGTGAATAAACAAAGCAAAAAGATGAAAAAATGGGGAAATTGGATAGAAAAGAGGAAAATGCTACGTGAGAGGCAACACACAGATTCATGTTATTATTATTTTTATGCTTTCCAGTTTTGTGAACTATACTACTATTTTATTTAACGAATGAGTTTATTTTTGTTGTTTTCTTCAGTTCGGAGTATAATTCTTTACCAATAATAAAAAATAATGAAAGACCCGAGAAAAAAGAAGAAAAAGAAAAGAGAAAGTAGAGTTGTTGCAAAAGTTTTAAATGCAGATAGAAAAAATATGAAGAAGAGTAATATTCAACAATCTTGTACTCAATCGCCAAATGCCTCACCAAGTAGGGTTTGAGTCAAATGATTTCACTATTTATCTTCTTTCTTGTTATGAGTGTCCATATGATTGTTCATTTACTTAGATTTGCTTTATTTCTAAATTGATTTCCATCTATTTGATTACACACTCAATCAAGTTGCTTGTTTTCAACTTAAAACTCTTATTATGCAAACCTTAAAATAACTTTCATATGTTGTTAAACTCTTTGAGTTTGAATCATTTCTTTCGGTGACTTAGCCACGTGTTTACACTCTCTTCTTGGAGTTAGATAGATTATTATTTTCTAATTCATACAAAAAAAAAATTAAGTTTGTGGTTGCTTCTGAAATGAGCAACGATTTAAGTTTGAGTTTGAGGTACTAAAATCGCATAATTAAAAAAAAAATTGATGATGAAAAGGAAAAATAAAAGAATGAATAGAAGTTAGAAAAAATCTTTATAACGTTCAAATTTAAAGCTTATGAAAAAAATGCTAAAATATATTTGGAATTCTAATATCCATCAGATAAAAAAAAGAATATGTAAGTAAGTATCGTGTGAAAATAAGAATGTAGCAGGTACTTAACTTCAAGGGATGAAAGCTACTAGCCAAAGTTTTGAGGAAGACCACATTTATGAATGAGTTTCATGAGGACAAGTAAGGGTGTACGTTTGGGATTGTGATGACATTTTGTCATCATATAATTTTATTAAGCATTTGTATATGTTTTTGATGATTTTTAGTAGATTATGTTTAAATTTTATGAATAAGTAAGAAGAAAATGAAGAAGTAAGTAAACAAAGAAAAAAGATGAAAAAGTGGATAAATTTGGGAAGAAATGATCATTTTCAACACAACTTATATCACGGCGTCTATCTAGTAATTTGATTATATATAGAGTTTCGTAATCCCGATTGAGGTGATACTGGAGGAAAAATGAAAGCTTACCTCCAGAGTTACAACTTTTTTGAATAAGTTAAAGTCTAAATTAGAATATAAATGAACAAAAAGTAGCGATGAAAATTATGATATAAGGTGTTAGCTGTGAATACAATCTAGAAGATGGTCATGCTAAGGGTGGTGATTCTGTATGATATGATATAGATATCTATTAAGAGTTGGGCATGTCATAGAATTGAGTAAAAGTATTGGCTAGATGTTATCTTATCTTGCTAGGCGTGAAATGGTGAAGGTTCGTCCTTTTGGAGAGAGGTGTTATTTATTATAGATTTTGTCGCCTTAAATGTGTGTGTGTGAAGATTGGGGTGGGTCGAGGGTTGAAGATGGAGGTAGAAGAAGATGCTTTTTGTGTGGGAAGAAGAACATGCGACAAATTGATGATCTTTGCTAGATAAAATTATTTCTTATGTTAATATAGTTTATTCTTGGATATGGACACTTAATCGTGACGTTGACTAATCACCGAGAGGAGAATATCATATTTTGATTCATCAAAACCGGATTGATCGAGTGCCAACACATAACCTCATATAAAACAAAACTATACAATAAACATCTCTCTATTATATGAAAGTTGATCATTGATCAACAATATATGATCCCAACAAAAGTCAATTTGGTGAGGCTGAGAATAATTTTGTCATATTCGTTAGAGTGTACAAGCTATGGTTGTGGGAAAGATAAAAACATTTAACATTTATTTTTTAAGTGTTACTCCCTCCGTTTCTTTTTAAGTGTCGTTTTAGCATAAAGCTCTCCAACCAAGATAAATGAATTGTTATAATTTTTTTCCCATTGTACCCTCATTTTAATCCACCATATACTTTCTCTTTCTAAATAAAATTCATTAATATAAGTACTCATTAAATTATTTACTTCAAATAACTAATTCCATAATTTTCTCCACATAACTCTCTCTCTCTTCCGTTGCATTTTTCAACTACTCCTAAATTTTTGGAATTAATATTGCTTGCTATAGGAATACGTACTGCTTGCATTTCCACCAGAGCTCTTTTGTTTTGCACTTGATAATTTAAACAATGCTACTGATCCTTTTTATAGAATTTTAAGTCTTCAATTGGTAAATTTGTTCCTTTTGCACTTGATAATTTAAACAATGCTACTGATCCTTTTTATAGAATTTTAAGTCTTCAATTGGTAAATTTATTCCTTTGACAAAATTTAATGCTAATACATTTTTCTATGTAACATTGGAAGCTATCATTTGAATTTAATTTTTATTGACCAGCCAATACTTTGAATAGGAATGGGAGTTATGTATGGGAATGAGAGTACGTATTAAGAAAGAGAATTTTATGGAAAATGTGGAGTGAGTTATTACATATATTAAGAAAGAAAAATTTATGGAAAATATAAAGTTGAGTTATTTAAATAGTAAGGGTATAATTGACAAATTGTAACATTAAAACATCAAAACGACACTTAAATAGGAACAAAAAAAATCTTCTAAAACGACACTTAAAAAGAAACGGAGGGAGTAGTTTTTATAATAAGATTTAAACATTTATCCTTCCGTGGTTGAATATTCTCTAGGCCTTTCTGAATGTTATCAATACTCACCTCACGCCCTCAAATTCCACAGCCTCTATTCCTTATTTAGGAGACTCATCAATGCTTTCAAGTCATTGGTAAACTATTTGACAATAAATATTCAAATTTTACACAATTGATTGGAAGATCAATATTCTTGCTGATAATTAAGAACTTATAGGTCAGAGATATTTTTTTGACATAAACTTCATGGCAAAATAAACCTTACACTAATATTGATTTTTGTTTGTGATATAATTTATGACTTTTTTATTTGAATTCTATATGGTCATATCTTATATTTGAATAAATTATTATTTTTAATAATATATCTATTTGACTAAAAAAACAAAACTTTAACATTAACTTTTCTAGATATTTATATCTTTTTTTGAACAAAAATATTTATATAGGTATAGATATTAAATTCAACGAAACCACGGTTTCCTCGTTTAATACATATTGATTGAAAATTATTTGTGTTTAATTATAAATATCAAACAATATGTAAATTGTACCACAAGTCCTAACTAATTTCTAAAAGTGCTCTCTAGTTACATTTTTCATTTTCTACGTTGTGCATACAAATTGAGGATTGTAAATTCCACCACATGAATAATAGGGAATATGATAATTAAAGCCAAGAAAAAGTAGGTTTTGGTGAACAATATGCACGTGAATGAACAATGACCAAACATCATCTTCACTCAAAGATCCTTTTCTATAGTTTGTGTTCACATTAATCTACTCTTATGTCACCAGATTCTTAATTGGACCCATTTCACACCAATAAAATAATAAATACCTTTGACACTCTTCCACCATACTATATTGGCTGCTGCATGTTTTGATAAATTCCAAACATAACCTCTTCAAAATTTAAGTACCGACAACAAAATGTACAATAGGATTTTCCATCATAGTAGTATATTGCACACGTTTTATTGTAAGAGTCATTTCATGGCTCAGTTGTTTTAAATTTTAAAAAATAGATTTTTTTTATATTTTTTAAAATGGATTTCATAAAACAGCTTTCAAAATATTATAATTTTTTTTATATTTGTTTTAAAAAAGACTAATTTTGACATTCTATAACAAAAACATACATTATTAAACATCAAAATATAATAGAAATTACAATTTTTTCAAAAAGTTATATTTCAAAAAAGATTTTAATGAAAAATTATTAGAAATAGTTTTAAAATTAAGTGATATTTAAAATTCTAATATCCGAAAAAAGTTTCAATAAAATGATGAAACATTTAAAATAATATTTTAAGAATAACTATTAAAAGTGAATTTTTAATTGACTTTTTATGTAAAGTTCTTTGTAAAAATATTTCACACAAAATTATGTTATACTATAAAAATCATTTTTAAAAAAAAGGCAAAACAAATTGATGTATGTTTCTTAAAAAAGATATATTATAGTTATACAGTTCGAAGATTATAAAATATTACAGTTATACAGTTTGAAGATTATAAAATGTTAATGTCATAATATGGGCTATTCAAAATGTAGTGATAATAGGGTATGAACTGTAGCAACTAACCTAGCTCATACAAATCAGAAAGTAACTAGCTCCATAGGAGCATTTTCTAGAAATCGTGGCAAGGGAGCTCGCTACACTAGACGCCATGCTCGTAATCGTGGACAAAATACATCATGAAATCATCCAACATGTCAATTATGTGGCAAATATGGACACTCAGTCACTGATTGCTAGCATAGGTTTGACGAAACCTTTATGTCACACAACCCTTCAAGCTCCCAAACCAGTGTTGTGAATGAATCTACTACAAAACATGAGCAAGTACAAGGTTCCAACCAAAACACTCAGGTTATAACAATGATGGCAAGTGCTAATCAATAATTAGCTTACACTCAAGAATACTCACTTCCAACTAAATTGGAATCACAAGCCTCGATTGCTGATTCATGTGCTTCTCACCATCTCACACCTTATGCTTCTTATTTACATAATTTAAAGAGTTATGTAGGTTCTAACAAAGTGTATGTTGGTAATGGTCACACCCTGACCAATAAATTCATAGGTTCAGCCTATTTTCACTCTAAGATTGCACCTCATAAACTATTATTGTTGTCTAATGTATTACATGTTCCTACAATCACAACAGACTTGTTGTCAGTCTCTAAATTCTCTAGGGATAACAATGTCACCTTTGATATTTTGGATGAAAAATGTTGTGTTAAATCCCAGGATTCTAAGAAAACTTTATTTGAGGGCTACCTTGATGACATTGGTTTATACTACTCTCCCAAGCTACCCTTGGAGTTGCCAAAGTAAAAATGCATTAGCAACTTATGTATTCCCACTGGTATACAAAGCTGCCCTATTTCTAATTCTACTATAGTTGAACCTAATAATTTTCATTCTAGTTTCTTATGGTATAATGTCTTGGTCTTGCCAATTTCAATTCTATTAGACAAATACTGAAATTGTGTAAAATAGCTACTCAAAATTAAGTTGATTCTTTTGCTTGTAAGTCATGTAATCTTGAAAAGACTTGTAGAATTCATTATCCATTGTCTACTACTATTTATTCTAATGCTTTTGATATCATTTATACTGACTTGTGGAGCCCCTCACCTCAACCCTCTAGCTCTGGGTTTAGATATTATGTGACCTTTGTTGATGGCTACACTAGGTACACGTGACTATACTTTCTAAAGACAAAATATGAATCACTTGAAGCCTTCAAATTGTTTCACTTGTTTGTTAAGACTCAATTCCATACTACAATGAAATCAGTTCAGTCTAAATTTGGAGGTCGGTATAGACCATTCACAAATTACCTAACTGAGTTAGGCATAAACCATAGACTAACTTGCCCTCACACATCTCATCAAAATGGGATTGTGGAAAGAAAACATAGATATATAGTAGAAATGGGACTTACATTGTTAGCTCATGTATTTGTCCCCATCACTTTTTGGGACCATAGTTTTGCTACATCGCTTTACCTAATTAATAGACTTTCCTCGCCTAACTCGCCAAAGTTCAACTCACCCTTTCAAGCTTTATATGGGAAAGAACCTATTACAAACCTCTAAAGGTTTTTGGGTGTGCTTATTTTGCTTTACTAAGACCATACAACAGACATAAACTTCAATTAAGAAGTCAAGAATGTGTCTACCATGGTATCTCTCCTCAACATAAGGGTTTCAAGTGCTTAAGTAAAGAGGGAAAAATATATATTTCTAAGGATGTCAAGTTTCATGAACAAGACTTCCCATTCTCAAATATGTTTCCTAGTAAGTTTATATCCAACTGTACCAAAATCTCCAAGACTACACTAGGCTCAACACACAACATACACTCCCCTATGTTAAATAGCTATTTTAATAATGGTGTTTCCCATTCTAACACTCAAACAAGGCCAATACATATGTATTAGTCTCCCAAAAAAAGTGTGTCTATTCCTCCAAATAGTATGCCAACTCAGTCTTCCTCAAAGAGTCTTCATAATAGGTCTGCTACAGCTGTACTACCACAGAGTGGTCAAATCACTACTTATGTTGATCCTAGCCATGTTCCTCTGCATAATATCACTGGTTTAGCAAGCTACCCTAAGGGTACTGCACAAAATGATAACATTTATACACTTGAACCTACTCCCTTACACAATACCACTAGTTCAAGAGGGTACTGAACAAAATGCCAAGAGTACTATATAACTCACACAATTATCCTCATAATATAACTCACACAATTATCCCCTTTATCCCGAGTCTAAAATGTCAATATCTCCGTCCATTGGTGCTAGCAGATCTGAACCGATTGTGCATCTATTACATAATGATCATGCCATGTTGACTAGGGCCAAAAAAGGTAAATCAAACCCTAAGGTGTTTGAAGCTCATACTGAAACTGGACCAACAAGTGTTAAACAATCTTTATCTAAACCATAATGGGTCAAAGCAATACAGGCATAAATTGATGCTTTGAGATAAAATTGAACTTGGACATTAACTACTTTACCTCTATAAATGAAAGTATTAGGTTATAAGTGGGTATTCAAGATTAAAGAAAATCTAGATGGAAATGTTCAAAAGCATAAAGTTAGGTTGGTTGCTGTAAGACCCCAATTTTGACCCTAAGATCCCTCATGCTATTCCCATCATATGCATTAACATTGGGATCACACCTTGACATCCTCCTTACCTCTCATTCATTGGGTTTTCATTGGGAGATATCACCAAGCACATTTGATTGTACCATACTTCATTTTTCTTTATTTACTAACCAAAATACCAAAAATATGTCATTGTATAGTTTAACTGCTTTTGTAGGTAGTATGTATGCTCACATATGCTCTATCAAGCTCATATCTAGGGTTCAAGACCCTCAACGCAAGGAGCTCAATAAAGAAATGATTTACTATGTCTCTAATTATCATATATAGATTTCCATGATCTTCACATGTTATGTTGATCAAGAAATCATCAAGAGTTGGAAGCTTCTTTTCCTTGGAAGCCCTAATTCATTTGGGTATCTTGTGTGACTTCTTCAACACGTTTCTTCACCAATTGGTCAAATATTTCAAGGGCTACTTCACATTTCATCATCTTATGCATATATTATCCTCCATGAGTCCCAAAAGTCAAGAGAATATCAAGCTAGCAAGTTGGTTCATGGTGGTTGACCAGAGGAATTCAACTAGTAAAAACTGGGGTTCCCTAGACCCTATCTCCTACAATGTTTATCATATGAAAATTATTCAAAGATAAAATTTACTCTAAATGATATTCCAAACAACTTTAATGTTGAGGTCAAGATCAAGTTTTGCTTGGAAAGTCATTTTTTATGGTGAACAATTATAGGTCATTTTGTATAAACCCTAATTTGGAGGTCAACTCCCCAAGATCATAACTTTCTCATTTTGTATGAGATGAAAAAAGCCATTCAAATTTCATGATCAAATTCAAGATGTCTAATTCAACTTTGATGTTTGGAGGAAGTGCAAATTCAACTTGAAAATACATGTGCCAAGAGGAAACATTATAGGCCACTTTGGACCAATACCATTGAACAAGTGATTTTTCTCAACTTCTAAAATGCATAACTCCTTCATTCTAAATCAAAATGAGGTCAAATTTATGACAAATGCTAAAGGATTTGGAAGAGATACAACTTTTATGAAGGAAATTTTCTCATTTGAAGTCCATAAAAAAAGTTATTCAAGGTGGAAGAAGTGAACATATGGCTTGCTACTTAGAATTTTTTTTGATATGTTTGATTTTTCAAACTTCCACCTCAAAATTCATCATGATCCAAGCTTCAAATGAAAAAGTGTTCAACATGAAAGTTGTTTCTCTTGATCTAACCTTTCTAAAAAGTCCAAAATCGTCTAATTTGGACAAAGGATGAATGAGTAGCGCATGGGTTAAATTTGTAGGACCATTTGGAAGATTTCAAGTTCCACTTTTCATACACGAATGCATGGCTTGACAACATGATTTCAGCATGGCTTACACTCAATTTTGGAACTAAGTGCATCACTTGATGGGCCTATCACACGCTCATGCAAGCAAGCATGCAAGAGAGATTTTCAAGTTTTGCCAAAAATGGAAGTGTGCAAATATCATTCCCATTGGCCTATAAATAGAAGCTCTCTTGCTCAGAAATAGAGACCTCATGCGCAAGCTTTGATTCAGCAACCCTAAACCCTCACCATTAAAGGATAAGCTTGAACATTTTCTTTGAAAATTGAGTTTTAAATCTCCAACTGTTTTGAGATTGAAACTCCAAGAGTCCATCCTTTTCCTTGATCCATTTCTATTTCATCAAGCATCTGAAGCAAGGCCGAGCATAATTGAGAGTAAGATCATGCCAATCTGAAGCTCCATTGAAGGTGATTTTCAAGATTTTTTCACTCTTCGATTCTCTCTTATTTCTCCACTATTCTTGTTGATTTTTGGTTGTCTGAGGTCCTACCAATGTAGGCAACAAGATTGAGTTGCTTAGAGGTCAAATCGAAGCAAATCAGATCATGATCCTCAAAATTCAACTCCTTGTATCTTCCTATATACTTGGAGTTAGACAAAATTGAGGCCAGATTCGAGCTTTTGAGTATTTTTCCTTTAAATTCATGTCTTACCTTTTCATTTTGGTGATGGTTGAAGACGGACCAGTCCGGTGAGGTCCAACCGGAGAAGAAGATCAGAGCTCTAACTCCGGCGATGTGTTGGCAAGTCTATAAACCACATGATCCATTCGAAATGTTTTAATCTTGAGTGTTGGTTGTGATTACCACGTGTATTGCGCAGTTGACTAAAGATCACATGGAACGCGCGTTTTGGACCATTTGATATGTCACCTCAATTAATGAGGGAGATCAGATGGTCCGCGTATTTTTGATTTTCTGAATTTTCATTTTAATTGCATTATTTTCATTAATTCATATTATTTTTAATATTGATCCAAAAAATATGGGACTTTCACCCAAAAAATTCAAATATTTTTCTCTTTCATTTTTTGAATTAAAATTATTTTTTGGATCAACATTAATATTTTTCATTATTTTATTGTTTTTGTGCATATTTTTAATTGTTTAAAAATACTTTTGACTTTCCAAAAATAATGAAATTTTTTCCCCAGGGTCCTTTGACCTTGTTTGACATATGATAAATCTCTTGGCCATTTATTTGGTGTTTTGAAGAGGTTTTAGGTTTTTGATCAAACATAATTTAATTTAATGCATTTTTAATTGATTTTTAATTGTTTAATTGTGAATAAATTGTGTTGAGCTATTTTTATTGACTTGTGGAGTTTGACTATTGTATTTGGGCCTTGGTCAAGGTTGATTTGACTTTGTTGGATTAAAATCATTGGATTTAGGGGATTGATGAAATGTACATTTCATCTTCCAAAATGAATGAATGATTTTAATTTGATAAAATTCATCCCATGACCAATTTGTGTTTGTCTCATTTCCCCTCCCTCTTCTTCTTCAATCCCATTTTATCTCATGCATTCCATTGACCAATGATATCTCTATATCCTAAGGCTAGTTGGTTCATAAACCAATACAAGTATGGATGAGATTAGGTCCACCCTTTTGTCATTTTCTTTTTAAGTGTGGTATGTTTTATGAGTGTGGTTCATTATACCATATCTCTAACATGCATTAACACTAAAATTTCTATTGCCCGGCCTCATATAGTTGTGACTTCTACATAAGTCCAATTACGATTGCTTAACATAGCGCTAAATTTTGACCCAAAAGCATAGCATTCTAGTAAGTGAGATTGTAAGTCATCTAATACATGAGAGATTATGAAGAAGACTATGGAGTTGCTAACTTGGATGTGGATATCTTTATTTGATTCCTTGCTCTTCATCTTGCTATTTGTGTATTGATATTGTTTGATTTCAAAGTCCAAAGGAAAAGTGGGTTTCTATATGACATTCTTGTCTATTGAATTGCATCCCATTGGTCATATCTTTTCAACTCTTAACTTTTAAATTTTTGCTTAGGATTAGTCTCTTCATCTTCTCCCACTTCTTAAATCTCAAATCTTTCCCCTCTTTCAAAATCTTCTTTGCTTGTGATTTTTGAATTTAGACTTTATTGAAAATTAGAAACTTTGGCCTTAGGCCATTGCATTTTTAAACTTCTTTTTCTTAATCAAACTTGTAAATGAACTTAACCATACTTGACTGAAAATTTCAAAAGACAAAAGGAACTAACACTCATTCAAACTCTTTTAGGCCCTTTTGTGCCTCTTTTAAACTTAGATTTTTGTTAGAAGCAATTCACTCACTTTGAAATTGATACCACGAACTACGAGGTTTTGATCCCTAATTTTATGTTGGTACATAGGCACAAGTCCGAAGGTCTTGTCAAACAAAAAAATATAACTAATGAATTTTTTTCTCATCCCCAAACGCTATTTATTGCAAACATCTTTTATGCCAAAACACATATAACATAAAAAAAAAGGCTCCCTTGGAGTACCTAGGACACTTTGGGTGCTAACACCTTCCCTCTATGTAACCAACCCCCTTACCTTTAATCTTTGGCACTTTATTAGTTTTGATTTGAAAACTTCTTATCTTTGGGTTTTGTTCGTACTTTTCCCTTTTCCTTTGGAAACAATAAAAGCACGGTGGCGACTCTGGTTTTATTGACGTTAAGTTTATCCATTGCTTAATGGTCATGAATTTACCGCTACAGTTGCAAAGGGATATCATCAAGAACAAGGGTTTGACTTTACATAAACACTCTCACCAGTGTTCAAGCCAACAACAATCAAACTAATACTTACTCTTGTCCTAACCTACAAATGGGAAATTCAACAGGTAGATGTGAACAATGCTTTTCTAAATGGGACACTTCATGAAGATATCTACATGATTCAACCACTTGGGTTTGTGCACTCTGACAAGACTCTTGTGTGCAAAATTCAAAAAGCTCTATATGGCCTTAAATAGGCACCACAATCATGGTATGAAAAGATAACTCATTATCTTATTCAATTTGGATTCAATCACTCTATATGTGATCATTCACTCTTTTTATACTCATGTCAAGGTGTTTATCTGTATGTGCTTGTCTATATGGACGATACCTTGGTTACAGGTTCTAGTCCCACAGTCATGCACAGTCTGATTAAAAAACTGCATACAAACTTTGCTTTGAAGAAACTTGGTAGGCCCTCCTATTTCTTGGGTATTCAAGTAAAATATCAAATAAATGGATCCTTACTACTTACACAAGCCAAATACATAAGGGATCAATTGGCCGGGGTTGAGATGGAAAATATGAATGATGTTCCTACACCCATGCTTAGCACATGTAAGCTAAGCAGACACGGTTCCCCAGCATTGTCTGATCCGCAATTGTATATGTTTATTGTTGGTGCTCTACAATATGTAACCTTAATAATATCATACATTTCCCTAAGTGTTAACAAAGCGTGTCAGTTCATGGCCTCCCCTTAGACACTCATTGGTTTGTAGTTAGAAGAATGCTTAGATATACGAGTGGTACTTCATGTAACACCCTTCTAAACTCCACATATAATCATCAGATATTTTAATTAAAATCACAATCATAAGGGTGTCACACACATCACAAACACATCATTCTTTGTAACACAGGTTACAACAAAACATTTTAATGCGTACATTTGCACTTAGGATGTTTACACGACATCTAACTCATATGGTACTATCGCAGTGAAAACATAATTAAAGCAATTAAAAACTATATTTTACTCATACCATTTAGTTTCAACTTCAACTTTCATAAAAAATAAAAGAGATTAATAAATAAGCTCAATAACCACATCAGTCGTAATACTTCAACATAAACATGACATAAGAAGCTAAACAAGCATTCCCAAATCGATGTTACATAATCAGAGAAAGACACTTCTAATTAAAACGATAAACTAAGAAGCAACTCCAGGAGCTAGCTTCCACTCACTTCCACAAGATCTACTCTTGAGTATCTGCACGATGCCCATGTAAAGGCAACATTCAAACAGAAGGAGTAAGAATTCATTTCAACAACAAATCATATAGAATGTAAAATAGAGTACAACATCTACACAATCATGCACAACAAAATATCACATTTTCACACCCAAATCATCATCTACATCATGCACAACAACATCTCAATAATTATCAACATCATACGCAATAACATTATCATCACACATAGTCATAGTTCACGCATACACTTCATTCATGTTATGCCACTCATGACAACGATAACGACTCATATGCATGTCGTACCATTCATGAACACTCTGGTTCATCTCACTCCCGATCCCTACCATAGGACCTGATCAGTCACCATTTGTGTTATAATTATTATCATGTTATCAAGTGAAAGCACGCGAGTTAGTTGTATTTTGCATACAATTTAAGTCGTTTTTACACCTTCTTTTACTGTTAGCATCATTTAATCTTTTCATTGTGTTTCATCAGTTTGTTGCCATTTTTCGCATTTTACACTTTGGGTGTGTACCTTTTCTGCATTTCAGGTTCAACAGGTAGTCAAGTACGATCAAATGTAGAAATCAAGAAGAAGCGTAAAGAATCGGAAAGGTGTTTCCATGTTCCAGTAGGCCTGCTACGGCCACCCGTAGCACCTGCTACAGCCACTCGTAGCACCTGATACAAGATGTAGCTGGAAGTCCTTAAGCACAAAGTAAAACCATCCAAACAGGGACCTAGTACAGACACCCGTAGCACCGGTTACAGGCCATAGTAGGGGGGTCTGACGCAGAAGAAGAATCCACCTAAAATAGTGGCCTGCTACGGCCACCCATAGCACCTGTTACGGGCCGTAGCAAGAGACCTGGGACAAGACCACCAAAATAGTGGCCTGCTACGGGCCGTAGCAGGCATGCGTGAAAAAGTCCAATTTTGTCTTTTCTTTTGTTATTCTTAAGTTAGGGGAATTTTGGTCAATTGGAAAGCAGATGTGATGGACTTTTGTGGCTCTGTTTGAGGAGAGAGAAGACTTTTCTATAAAAAAGGGAGTTTTCAAACAAGAAAGGAGACATTTTTTAGAGAAGCAAGAGTTCACACGATTTAGAATTAGAGAAATCAAGATTTTGGGAGAAACGAGATTTTTCATGAGCGGAAGCAATTGAAGATCAAAGTTCATATGAATACTTGTAATGTCTCGATTTTATATTTTGTTTTTCTTGAATATTATGAGTAGCTAAATCCTCCAATGTTAAGGGGGTATCCCTGATTTGAATCTGTAATGACTTTGAGTTTATATTTACAATGAAAATATTGCTTTTCATAATTACTTTAATCTTGTGATGTGCTTAATGCTTTCTCTTTCAGAACAATTGAGATTGTTATATGATTATCAATTAGGTTGGACATCCGTTGATAAGGCTTTCATGAGATTATTCTACAGTAGATATTATCCAGGACTAGGGATACCATGTAGGAACCAAATTGTTCTCAACATAATAAGGCTTAATTTCATCGGTAGTTTTCTATGGACATAAAGATTATGGCTTAATGATTAAAGGTTTTCTCACCAAGACCTTAGGAGAAAACACCCTTGAGAACTGGTAGTAATTAATTGATATTTGTTGATGCAATAGTGACTCAGAGTTGTTACAAGGAAAAATCACACACGTTCCTTAGCATATTATTCTATCTTGAAAACCCTTTTTCAGCACTATTTATTTTATTTGCAGTTATTTATATACAGTTGAATCAAAAACCCCAACACAAGTTTTTGTTTAATTGGATAACAACTAGAACTCAATATTTACGAGCAGTCCTTGAGATCGAAATTCGGGGAACTTTCCTCATTATTACTATAAAGGCAAAATAGTACACTTGCCATTTTTCCGATCAGGACCAGAGCACACCAAATCGTTACCACCATCATAGGTAACGCTTCACCGACTTCCACCTGAAACCGCCTACTCGTTCCCGATCCCCACCATAGGACTAGAGCACGCCAAAACTGGATTGAAGCCCATACATCATGATACATGACTCTTATTAACACGCATTATCACAACAAGGTTCACCAAAAGGATCCACATACACATCTCACCATTCATATCACATCATTCATCATGTGCAACAATCAATTCATGTCACAATGTGAATAACATCAACAAACAACATCAAGTCATCAAACATGATTCCATAGGCATTCATTCATGTTAGTTCGCCGAAAAAATAACACATCATCGTATAAACATAACGATTCACTAACCAATCATACAAGTCATCACAAACTTCTCTACAGTAGATAATTGACTACTGTGAGTGCAACTTGGCATTAGGAATCATAAAAACATTTTTGAAATGAGTTAGAAAAGGTTCCATGCATGAAAAACAAGTTTTTATGGGAAAAGCAGGCTATGTGCCGACACATACGTTCTATAGGTCGACACATAAAAGAAAAAGTTTCCTATGTGTCGACACATACGAGTTACAGGTCGACTCATGTACCTCATTTTTAAAGCCCGTAGCTTCTGTTTGATGTGTCGATTGTATGTGTCAACTCATGACCTATACAGGTCGACACACGACTTACATAGATCGACACATACTTTAATTTTTTTGTCTAAAATTCAGTTTTTTAATCATCCAAACACTATCTTATATAATAACAACTTATTTCAAGAAAATATATCATATTAATCTCAATTTCTATTGCTATCACACTCTAAACTCACCTATTATTTCATGGGTTCATGGATCAATAACACATTGCAACAATATCATCATATTCATCATCTCTAAATCATCAATTTTCCATCAAATTCAACATGATTCATTTGATTCAAGCACATCACAACAACAATATATCAATACACATGGTTATAATTCATATCATTGCATATAAAAACAATATTACCATCCTTAATCAAAAGAATAACAAACCCTATGGAAGGTTATGAGTCCCTCCAACACTTCCATCATGCCCCTTAATATTGAAACAGTTTCCCATCCTTACCTCAATCCTTAGTAGAAAATTCTTGTGTTGATGTGTTCTTCCTTCCTAAAGCTTCAAGTCACAACCTCATGCCCTTGCCTCTTTTCTCTCTTTTCCCAATTTTATATGATTTGACAAAAAAACACTAACCTAGATTGTTTTTATTTTAAATAGTTAGGTTCCCATCTTTCTAAAATTAGAACTTAACCCACCATTAATTCCCTCTTACTCCTTACTCCCTCGTATTCCTTTAAAATTCCACTTTTTACCCGAAGTCCCTATTTTTCTCATTTAATTAAATAATCTATTAGATCATTATTATTTTAGTTATCTAAAATAACTCTAAATTATTCTAGATTAATCATATGGTCACAACCCCTTAATTATTCTCCCATCTCAAGGACACATACCATATAATCTTATTTCTATAATTGAACAAAATAATCAACAATTGCACCAATACACAAAGAATTATAATAATTTAATTAATCCATGCAAAAACTAAAACTGGGGTGTTACAACTCTCCCCCAATTCAAGAACTTCTGCCCTCGAAAACTACCTGAAAGAAACAAAGTCGGCTACGACTCTCTCATCTGACTTTTCAGCTCCTAAGTTATGCTTCCACCAGCTGGTCCTCCCCACACTACCTTCACCAAGACAATCTCCTTACCATACAACTACTTCACTTATCGATCCTCTATCCACATGGGTGATGCCTCCATAGTCAGGTTCTCTCTCACCTGCATATCATCCACTTGGATCACATGAGATGGATCCAGAATGTATCTCCTCAAATGAGACATATGAAACACATCATGAAGATTAGCAAGCAGCGGTGGCAAGGCAATCTGATAGGCCACCTCTCATATCTTCTTCAGGATCTAGTATGGACCAACAAAACGTGGCATTAACTTTCGAGACTTCAAGGCTCGACCAACACTGATTACTTGGGTAACTCTCAAAAACACATAGTCCCCCTCTTGGAACTCAAATGCCTTTCTCCTCTTATCATGGTAACTCTTTTGGCGACTCTGCAAAACTTTCATCTTCTCTTGAATCATCTTGATCTTCTCAGAAGTTTGTTGCATAATCTCAGGTCCAATTACTGCACTCTCACTAGATTCCTACCAACACATAGGTGTCCTACACCTTCTACCATACAACGCCTCAAACGGGATCATCCCAATAGTTGAATGGAAATTGTTATTGTAAGTGAACTCAATCAACGACAAGTATATATCCCAAACACTTCCTCATTCTAGCACACAAACCCTTAACAGATCCTTCAAGGATTGGATAGACCTATCTGTTTTCCCATAAGTTCGCGGGTGATTAGTGGAACTCAACTTCAGCTTAGTATCTAAGGCTTCTTGTAAACTCTGTCAAAACCTTGATGTAAACTTCAGATCTCTATTTGATACAATGCTTGATGGAATACCATGCAAATTAACGATCTTGTCAATATTAAACTCAGCTAACTTCTACAAGGTATAGTTAATCTCATTTAGTCATCCTATCAACAACCACCCAAATAGAATCAATTCCCTTTGTCGTCTTCGGTAAACTTGTTATGAAATCTATAGAAATGATATCTCACTTCCATTATGGAATACTCAAATGTTGCATCAGACTTGACGATTTCTGATGTTCAATCTTCGACTTTTGACAAGTCAAACAAGCATAGACAAATTCAGCTACTTCATTTTTTTCATTCCTAACCACCAAAATAATTTCTTTAAGACATGACCACCAAAAACTTTTTATAAATTCTTCAAAATAATTAATAAAAATAATTTACAAAATATAAAAAAACAATTTAAATTTATTTTATTTTTTGTTATAAAAATAACTTATACAAATTTATTTATAAACATTTATTTCAATAAGTATTTATGCCATAACTGTATATCCAAATAGGATCAATATCTTGAACAACATTACATATAGTAAAATAAAAAACATGCAAATAAGATATCAACTTGTTTCAATAAGTTTAGAATTCTCAACTTGTGCATTGTGCATATGATATACTACACTAACTAGCTTTTCCGTGGTGAGTTTGTTATCATGAATAGTTATCTAAACCTTTTGGACTAAAATGATTTGACTATCATTATCATGAGACAAAAACCAAGAACAGCCACCATTCTTGCATGGGCTCCACTTTCCCACTACTTTCCACCTAAGAAAAAATAAAGGAAACAACCACCTTCTTCCATTAAATTATTCAAATCTGACTCATTCTCATCTCACCCTCCACATACCACATCCATCTTCATTCTTTTCTCTCCTATATATCACCCAACTCTCTCCAATCTTCATAATAAATCTCTCATCTCTCTCTTTCTCTCTCCATATCACCAAAACAACACTCAATTTAAAACATTTATTAGCCATTCCTTTAAAAAAAATTATTTGCCATTAAAAAGTGCAAAAAATAATGGGAAATTGTTTGAAGGGCCAATCATCAACCAAATACGCGACGGACGACGAAGATGACTGGGATTTTCCGGCATCCAAAGGCGACTATGTGACCAAAAACAACGCTATCTCCGGCGCCAAAACCACGACCGAGGTAAAGATCAAGATCACCAAGAAACAATTAGAAGAGTTGCTTAGAAAAGTTGACATAAGAGAATTGAGGGTAGACCAAGTTTTGGTCCAATTGATGAACCATAGTAATGGCTATAAATCACTTGAGAGATCTTGGAGACCTGCACTTCAGAGCATCCCTGAAATGGATTGAACTTGGCTTAGTTTAGTTTAGGTTTATGGAGTTGATGAGGATGAGTATTGGCTTATTGGGTCAATCTTGCTTTTTTGTTTTCACGGAAAAAATTGATGATTTTGGATGAGGAATTTGAGGGTATAGTTTACATTTTCTTTTTCTTTGTACATACAAAAGGAAACAGATTTCATGTAATCACACATTTACATAGTATAGATCTTCATCCAATTTCATTAAATATATATAAGTAAAGTTATATTTGCTTTGTCACGAATTTGGAGTCATTTACTTTGGGTTTTGTTAATGGTGGAATTCCAAGGTGGACCACGGTCATCTATACATGATTTATGAATATTCATATATTTATTAAATAAAATAATAAATCAGTGACATAATAGTTTTTTTTTATTGTTGCTATGTTTGGGGCTCTAACAAATTCTTCTTGCTGCTATTCTCAAATTTTTACTTTAAAATTTATTGGTGATGAGTTGGCAGAATGAACGAGACAATGTATCATCTAGTGGGGAGAGTGATGACATAGATGATGAGTTAACATTTCTTTTAAAAAGAATATAGTGTCTGTGTGGATCAAAAGAGAAATGAGTCGGTAAAACTTTTATGGGCTTTTAGTGACCACATAGACCAAAAGAAAATAGGTTACTTTTCTTCCACACTCTTGTTTAAAATAAAAAATATAGAAGTTGTTTTAAGTCGTACGGTCTTCACCGCTAGACGCGTTTTTTTGGATGACACAACTTTCTACTCTTGATGGTTGATTTGTGGATCACGTATGATGTATTCACATATGTCTGAGTGAGTCACGCGCCAATTCAGGTATTATATGCATTTGGTTCCAAGAGACCCCTCAGAATATACTCCTCATACTATATGATCTCCATAAATGTAAATGTCATGTATGATGATTTCCTTAATCATCTGGTACAGACTGAAACACGAGGTATCGTAGCTCCCAAAGAATGGAGTTGTGCATTCGACTATGTCCAATGGTATTTTAGAGTGTCACATTCTTACATGACACCATATGTTGAGGGAGAGTCACCTAGGTCAGCTTATCAGGAGATATTAGAGAAGGGGCAGACTAGGGCAGATCATGTTGTTGATGTGTTTCCTGCATGTCATCGTATTATGGATTTTTTGGGAGAGGGTATAGATAGAGGAAACTTTCTGTAAGGCACTTCTGGGAGGACCATTGTAGATTCCATTCTTAATGAGACACGAATGGCATTAATACAGGAGGCATCGAAGGAACATGAGGGTCTGACATACATATTAGTATAGTATTTGTATTAGCGATTATGGATAGTATTATCGTTTGTTATTTTATTATTTTGACAGTATTATGAATTTTGGATTGATTCATTTATATATGGTATTTTCATCTTATTTGATAAGTGTACAATTTAATTTATAAAAAATTTATCATGATAGTATAGTTATAATACATCGGTGTATTTCTAAAGAATGTCAACGTTCATTACCTATAGGATGAATGCGGAAGTGTATATCTATATATTGCTACGGAGATGCATCTCTCGAAAAAATTATAACAAAATGAGAGTGTCTCGGTTAGGAATGGATGAGGTGCATATAGGGTGAATACATAAGTGGGTTTCTAGTGGGGAGATTTAAGGAGCAAATTATATCCGATGGATTCAACTATTAACTGGCCAAATGTTTATATAAGGAGACTCAATTATCATTATTTTACTCGAGTTTTTGTGTGAAAGAACTAGGTTCTTTGTGCTAGGGTTTGAGTCTTTGTTACTTGTATTCCACGCTAATTCCATAACTGGATTAGTGTTGAATCTACTATTGTACACCATAACTGGATTAGTGTTGAATCTATTGTTGTACACCATTATATTTTACTAACTTGACATAATTGGTTTGTCTTAGTTGAATTGTAATATTCAACTTTGTTCATTGAGTTGTAAACACCAACCACGGGTTGTGTGCTTGAGAAGAAAGTGAGTAGGTTCTCATATTTATGGGGAGTCCTTAAATAGAAAGACACTAGGATTAGGAAGAGGATTTGAACAACATATGGTTTGTTGGTTCTTGTAAGACTATGTGTACTAATTCAAAATAGTAGATTTCATTTCTTGGGTAGAGTGCCCCTAGGCGTAGGTGTGCTTTCACGAACTGGGTTACCAGTCTTTTGTGTTATTTTACTGTTTCCTCTATTGTTTTATTATTGTCATATTCTTTCGTTCTAGTTCAAGAAGTTGGATAAGTTGTCACAACATATGGCCCAACATATGTCCCATGTGGAACTAAATTTCAATTGGCATCGGAACAGGCACCCTATTCTATTTGGGTGAGCTCCAATGAGGATATTTTCTGTTCAAATGGGCTACACTAATAATTGAGGGTCTGTCAATAGACAACCTATTTTGGATACACCAATTATGACTATTGGAAAGCTAAAATAGTTGCCTTTCTTAAATCCATAGATAACAAAACTTGGAAGATTATGATTAAAGGTTGGAAACATCCTGTGACCACTTCTGAAGATGGTACTACAAGTTTCAAGTCTGAAGTTAAATGGACTAATGCAGAAGATAATGAAGCTCTTAGAAAATCCAAGGCCTTGAATGTTATCTTTAATGGTGTTGATAAGAACATGTTTAGATTGATCAACACATGTACTGAAGCTGTCATACGGTGAACTGACTTTAATGTGTTTTTTAATCGCAATGTCGCGGTTAGCAAGAGTCGCCACCGACTTTTCTTTTATCCCATAAGGAAAGGTGGAAAAGAACAGGAAAGACCTTAATTTAGATTCTTAGGTTCGGGAGGTACATTATACAAAGGGAAGGTGTTAGCACCCTTTGTATCCATGGTTATCCATGGGCTCTTAATTGCTTAATCATTTATGTTTTTCTAGTTTGAAAAAAGTGTTTGAAAAATGTGTAGAAAATGTTTTGAAAAGGAGAATTTAACTTTGTAATGATTCTTATATGAATGTATACAAAGTGGTTATCTCGTTTAGTTTTGAAAATCGTTTAGAAAAATATAACTCGGCAATGATTCTAGTACGAATGTATGCCAAGTGGTGATTTTCTAAGAAAGATGTTTGGAAATGTGTGAGGTGTGAAGAGTATTTTAGGTTATGAATGAGCAATTAAGGGTTATACCTGTCCGAGGTCTTTCCGGGCATTTCCTATCCTTATGAGGGTAGAACTGTCCTTACTATTGAGAAGTAAGTAGTTTTATCCTTTGGATGTAAGAGGGTCATCGTAGGGTCATCGATTGGTCATTGAAGGCAACAGTTGTGAGGATACCTTAGCATTCGAAGGGACTATCATCATTTAATCGTAGGCTATACCGAAGGGTCATCGAGGGACAAAGGCAACATTCGAGGGACTATGATGATTTAACCGAAGGGTCTTTGCTAATTGTATCCCCATATTCGCGGGGCACAACCATAATACCGTAATCGGAGGGTAACAAAGAGAGGTCCAAGATCACTTATTTAAAGACAAAGTTTTACAATTAATTGGGTAACCGTAATCAAGTAGGTAATTAGGTCCACATTAAAATTAATACATTAAGATCGATTAAGCCATTAGGGTGGATCTTCGCCATGAAATTAATATATTAAAACCAATTGAGTAATTCTGGGTGAATCTCCACAAGGGTACCCCCACAAATAAAGTGGGATACCTAACAAGCAATCCTTTCCTGGGGGATGTGAACCTTTACAAAACTCAACAAAACACGTCAAAACACCAAATCAGGGTACAATCGAGGATTGCACCACAAGGAAAAAGATCACAACAGTAAATAGGGTCTGATAAATGATGCATGGCCATGCTAAAACATGAGTGAAAAATCAGAACAGAAAAGTCAGCTACTGTCACGTTCGCTCCTGCCTCGCCTAGCGAAGGCGTGGCGAATACTCGCTTAGCGATGTGCTAGCGAGCGGCGGCGGATTCTGGTTGTGATATCAGTACAATTTCAACCGATTTTATGCCTTATGGCTTTCATTACTGCAATTATATGGTTAATCATTTAAGGTATTCAGGTACATACTAAAGTTCACATGCCAAACTTAAGCTATTTTCATAAATCTAATCATAAAACCATATGCAAATTAAGAAGATAATGCAGTAATAGCAATGTAAACCTGTTGGCAGCTGAATTGCGACTTCGAATCGGCAAATCGGATTGAATGGGCAGAGGTAGACCTTGGCGCCGCCGAGTTCCTTCAGGGTTTGTCTCCAGTGAGTATCAGGGTTTGCTTGCCAGGGCTCTCCTCTCTCCGTTTTCGTTCCTCCCTTTTTCTGACTGAAGTTGGGGTATTTATAATACTCTTTTTGTGACCTAATGGGCTCAGAATGAAGCCCAGAATTTCTGGTGTTCGCCAGCTTCGCTAGGCGAGCGTTGTAGCGAGGGGTTCGCTAGGCGAAGGTTTTGCTCGCCTAGCGAGCAAGCCAGTTTGGGCCATTTTCTGGATTTGGCCATCTGTGTGCTGGGCCTTTGTTCTTTTAGGGTCAATGCCTTGAAAAATAAGTTGGAGTGTCCTGAAAAATGCCTTGTAATATTAACGGGCAAATTTTGGGGTATGACAGCTGCCCCTGTTTAATATTTTTGAACCGAGAGAGTTAGAATGGTATGTACGCCATTCGTGGTCTGGAGGTGGAAGAATATTAAACACTAGAATGCCCCAAAAATTTGCACTTGTTAATCAGAAGTTATTCCCGATGGAGATGGGCTTAAAGATGCCATCCAGGAAGTTTGATGATGAGAGCTTCAGAGTGCGTCGTACATTAGACGATATTTGAAAACATGGATGTCATACCGGGTCATACGCTAGACCGTATCGGAGTTGCAGGATGAGCCGTCCGTTAGGCTGTCGACTTCGCTGGGGAGTCAGAGTGTGTTATACGCTGCTAGGGATAAAGGATCAGAATGGATCGTACACTAGATCGTATCTGGATTGCAGAATGAAACGTCTATTAGGCTGCCTCTGGAGAGGTAAAGATCGGAATGGATCGTACGCTAGATCGCGTCTGAGTAACTGAATGAGTCCTCCATTAAGCGGGTGATTTCACTGGGGATAGAAGATCAGACCAGATCGCATGTTAGATCGTATCTGAGTTGCAGAATGAAACGTCTATTAGGCTGCCTCTGGAGAGGTAAAGATCAGAATGGGTCGTACGCTAGATCGTATCTGAGTTGAAGATCCAAATGGGTCGTATGCTAGACCGTATTGGAGTTGCAGGATGAGCCGTCCGTTAGGCTGTGTCTGATGATGAAAGGGGGTAGTCGTGCGCTAGACTACACTTCAGAAATGTACCGTACGCTAGGTAGCATCTGAGGGAATGAACATCCAAATGGGTCGTACGCTAGACCGTCTCTGAGCAGAAATGAGCCGTCCGTTAGGCTGAATCTGATGACGAAAAAGGGATAGTCACACGCTAGACTACACTTCAGAAATGTACCGTACACTAGGTAGCATCTGAGGACTTGAAGGTCTAACTGGGTCGTACGTTAGACCGTATTGGAGTGGTTGAAGGTCAGAAAGGATCGTACGTTAGATCGCATCTGAGTTGAAGGAGTCATATGTTGAGCTGAACCAGAATGAACCGTACGCTAGGCTATATCTGATAGTATTTGTATATGTTGTATTTGCAATAAATGTCTGGGATGGGCTTATAGATGCCATAGTTAGGAGGATGTCAGAATGAATGGTGACATGGAGTATATCTGAAGGATGTAGTTAAATCTTGAATGTAATTGATAAAGATGTCCGTCTGAATGGACTGTATCAGGAGGATAATTAACCTGAAAAATAAAGTTAGCTTCATGCCATGTCATGATGCATGAGATGTTTTATGCTTGCGAAAATAAATGCGAATGTTGTATGCACGCGTATGCTGTGAAATGATGTAATGAATGAATTACGCGTCTGAAATAAATGCGAACATTGTATGCATGTATGTGATGTGAAATGATGTAATGAATGCACTATGCGTCTGAAACGTTCTTCCAGGGGACTCTACTGGGGAAATAACTCCCAGTCTTCTGGTCGGAGATATTCGCATTGATGACCCTGTCTCTGCTGGGGGCATTTGATTTCTGTCCGATGGCAGGGATATTTAACAAAGCCTGGCTGGGGGGTAGAAGAGACGACTAATTTGTCTAGTGATGCCAATTTCTTCTGGGGAATAACTGGCGTTGTCGGGGAATCGAATTAGCAACGGATTCATTGGGAAGTGTGATTAGACCTTCTCCTCGATCCTGAAGTCGTGTAGTAATTGCTATTACTATTCTAGGCATGCATTTTTTGTAAACATTGATCATATTCAAATGCATAAATCAATTCAAATTAAATCAATGGACGTTTACGCAAACAAAACAGAAAAGTAAAAACGAAATCATTTATTTGGAAATAAAATTGTATCGATTTTGAAAGAGGGCCCGTAAACAGGCAATTTGTGTACAAGGAGACAGAAATCCTAGTAAGAGGAAATTGTCAAGAAAACAAAGAGAAAGCTATGCCGAAAAAGTCCTATTGATATTAGCTCCGCTACTGTCATTATGTCTTTAAGCATCTCCTCTCCTGCTGTCGGATGGAAGTGATTGGCTTGTTCAGTCCCTTGAACTTGGATGAAGCTGACTGAGAACGGGACATAGTCATACGCTTTAATCCCTAATTTCTGCCTAGACCGCCTTCTCAGGTTTTCAGTCCACCAGGATACCCTTTTTTGCCCAAGCCGCCTTTTCAGGTTTTCGACTTACCGGGTGTACATTTTTTTTGTTTATCCCTGATTTTTGCCCGAACCTTTTTGGTTCGCCGGGATGCCCTTACTTTTGCCTAGATACGTCGACCTAGCGGGTCTCTTTTATGCGTAGTATCTTTTAACTATGTCTGCGTTCACAGGATGCGGGAAGTCTTCGCCATCCATTGTAGCAAGTATCATGGCTCCACCAGAGAATACCTTCTTAACTACAAATGGCCCTTCGTATGTGGGAGTCCATTTGCCTCTAGAATCACCTTGTGGTAGAATGATACGCTTGATCACCAAGTCGCCAATTTGATACACCTGTCTCTTGACTCTTTTGTTAAATGTCTGGGTCATGCGCTTCTGATATATCTGCCCATGGCAAACAGCCGCAAGTCTCTTCTCATCAATCAAATTTATCTGATCGAGTCGAGTCTGAATCCATTCATCTTCATCTAAGCCCGCCTCTTTCATGATTCTTAGAGAGGGAATCTGGATTTCCACTGGTAAAACGGCTTCCATTCCATAGACTAAAGAGAAAGGAGTTGCCCCTGTCGAAGTGCGCACTGAAGTGCGATAACCATGAAGAGCAAAGGGTAACATCTCATGCCAGTCTTTGTATGTTACTGTCATTTTTTGTATGATCCTCTTGATATTTTTATTAGCAGCCTCCACGGCGCCGTTCATCTTTGGCCGGTACGGAGAAGAGTTATGGTGTTTTGAACTGCGTGCAGAGTTCAGTAATCATCTTGTTGTTCTTCCGGAGAGAGCAGGTTTTCCAAATGTATATTTGATAAGATCCATCTTAGAAATCAATAAAGTGGTATGATTCAACATATACTGTCTTAGTCGGCGAGCAGCCTAAGCCAAAGCATAGCAAGCTTTCTCGAGCTGTGAGTATCTTGTTTCACAGTCGGTACCTTTTGCTAAGGTAGTATATTGCATTCTCTTTTCGACCAGACTCATCATGTTGCCCCAACACACACCCTATTGAATTTTCTAACACGGTCAAATACATGATTAGAGGTCTCCCTTCAACAGGTGGCATCAGAATTGGAAGTTCTTGGAAATACTTCTTGATTTCGTCAAAAGCTTCTTGACATTCATCATTCCATATTATCTCTTGATTTTTCCTCAGTAATTTTCTTGTCTATTTCAGTACCCAGATTCACAGTTTCAATGGTCTTTTCTTCTTGCAGTAATAGTCTGGCAAGTTCTCAGGTACTTCACAATCTTTCTCACTTCCATCATCGGCTTGGTAGATCGGATTTTCAAAGTCATAGTGAACAGTCGCAGAACTATTATCAACGGGATCCAGAGTGGATATGGATACGCAATTTGTTACGTGAGTGTGTGCAAGAAAACATAGCTTGTTTGAAAAATGACAGGAAAGATAAAGAGCGCAATATTTGAATGCAAAAAGTCCATTGATTTATTGAATATTAATATGCTTATGAAAATGACAAAACCCTTGAAAAATTAGCTATTGTGCCCCGGGTATAGACACAATGCTTTAAAACACTAAAATAGCAATAACAATTACTCCTGACTAAAGGAAATCAGGATAGTGTCTTCAGCCTTCCAATTATTGAGTCCGTCACCCATTGTTGGGAAAATCCAGCTATCCAGGTTGCAATCGCTATCAGCATCTTCCACAGCATTGACAGTCTCGTCAGGATTAGGCAGAGGAGCAGTGATGACATTAGGAGTCTCCGGAGGATCAGAGGTAGCCATCTGTATCTTTCCACTTCGAAGGCCGCTTTCAACATGTTCACCTGTTAATATAAGTTCAGTGAAACCCAATGAGGAACTTCTTAATAGATGACTGTAGAATGGGCCAGTCAGTGTGCTCATGAACATGTCCACTAAGTCTCGATCAGTCATAGGGGGTTTGACTCTGCCCGCCAAATCTCTCCATTTTTGGGCATATTCTTTGAAGCTTTCTTTAGATCCCATAGTCATATTCTGCAACTGTAGCCGAGTAGGTGCCAATTCAGAATTATACTGGTAGTGTTTGTAGAAAGCTGTCGCTAAATCAGTCCAGGTGCGGATGTTAGAACTTTCGAGCTGATAATACCATTCCAACTGAGTGCCAGACAAACTTTCTTGGAAGAAATGGATCCATAGCTTCTTATTAGTGGTATACGGCTGAATCTTTCTCACATAAGCTCTCAGATGCATTTGAGGACAGGATGCCCCATCGTACTTAGTGAAAGTGGGGACCTTGAATTTGCGGGGAATGACCACATCAGAGACCAGACCCAAGCTTTCGAAATCCAGACTGGGCGCCTTCTGACCCTCCATAGCTAGCATACGTTCTTCCAGCAACTTATACTTATCACCTTTTGGAGAGTACTGCTCATTCTCATAATCTTCATCGTCATCCTCCTGGCTGAAGAGATCAGCATTCTCCTCTTCTTGATCCTTCGGCGTTCTGATCTTGACTCCTGCGGCCTGTCCTCTAAGCCTTCTTCCCAGGTTAATGTAACTCACAGGTTTCTTGTCTTTCTTCTTTTCGAGCAAGAGAGCCTTCAGTTCCTCCTGCCCCTTGGATAAGTTCAAGATCATCTCCTGGAATTGAGCATTTTGAGCCTGGAGATCTTTGACAATTTGTTCGAGGTCCATTTTTCTGTTCGGAAGGAAGACCGTGAGAACATTGAGCTTTTAGAGTACCTGTTATGCAATGTTATGTTATGCAATGCATGAAAGGTTTTCAATGTTTAGAGTCCTTGAAATGGTTAGTACGATGCCATGATATTATGATGTTATAATGTTATGATGTCATGATGTTATAAATAACAAGCACAAGCAAGTCACACAACAATCATTCCTAGGTTTTAAGGCTTGCATGAGTTCCATAGGTAAGTACCCTCCCCACTGAAGTTTGGTTGGTTTAACCTGTCCTAGAATAGTAACCGGGTTCTAGAAGGATCTCAAATCATTGACCTTCCTTTAAGTCCACTTCAGTGCAACACCAAGTGGTTGACCGAAGCTTCCCTAAAGTCCAATCTCAGAGAGTGTAGTATCGAGTCTCAACCAACCTCAGTCGGAACCGAAGCCAGTTATCTCACTACTTTCTAATGGCTAGGATGAGTCAATTAGGGTTCTAAAGGTCTGGTTAATGCTTTGATGACACCACGCGAATGCCAAATTTTTCCTCAAGTAAACATGAGGGACATCAGGACATCCAAAGCGTCACATTAACCGTAGCCATCATTTTAACCATTCCAGTATACGCCGGATAGTCGCGATGATCTATTGCTACTTACCTAAGGTACACTAGATCCGGGTGTAGGATCTTTCACTCGAAAATACCCTTAAAAGAAGGAACAATTGAAAACATAAATGATTTTTTTTAAGGTGACCTCTCTTTGTTGGTCCCCAGCAGAGTCGCCAGTTCTGTCATACGGTGAACTGACTTTAATGTGTTTTTTAATCGCAATGTCGCGGTTAGCAAGAGTCGCCACCGACTTTTCTTTTATCCCATAAGGAAAGGTGGAAAAGAACAGGAAAGACCTTAATTTAGATTCTTAGGTTCGGGAGGTACATTATACAAAGGGAAGGTGTTAGCACCCTTTGTATCCATGGTTATCCATGGGCTCTTAATTGCTTAATCATTTATGTTTTTCTAGTTTGAAAAAAGTGTTTGAAAAATGTGTAGAAAATGTTTTGAAAAGGAGAATTTAACTTTGTAATGATTCTTGTATGAATGTATACAAAGTGGTTATCTCGTTTAGTTTTGAAAATCGTTTAGAAAAATATAACTCGGCAATGATTCTAGTACGAATGTATGCCAAGTGGTGATTTTCTAAGAAAGATGTTTGGAAATGTGTGAGGTGTGAAGAGTATTTTAGGTTATGAATGAGCAATTAAGGGTTATACCTGTCCGAGGTCTTTCCGGGCATTTCCTATCCTTATGAGGGTAGAACTGTCCTTACTATTGAGAAGTAAGTAGTTTTATCCTTTGGATGTAAGAGGGTCATCGTAGGGTCATCGATTGGTCATTGAAGGCAACAGTTGTGAGGATACCTTAGCATTCGAAGGGACTATCATCATTTAATCATAGGCTATACCGAAGGGTCATCGAGGGACAAAGGCAACATTCGAGGGACTATGATGATTTAACTGAAGGGTCTTTGCTAATTGTATCCCCATATTCGCGGGGCACGACCATAATACCGTAATCGGAGGGTAACAAAGAGAGGTCCAAGATCACTTATTTAAAGACAAAGTTTTACAATTAATTGGGTAACCGTAATCAAGTAGGTAATTAAGTCCACATTAAAATTAATACATTAAGATCGATTAAGCCATTAGGGTGGATCTTCGCCATGAAATTAATATATTAAAACCAATTGAGTAATTCTGGGTGAATCTCCACAAGGGTACCCCCACAAATAAAGTGGGATACCTAACAAGCAATCCTTTCCTGGGGGATGTGAACCTTTACAAAACTCAACAAAACACGTCAAAACACCAAATCAGGGTATAATCGAGGATTGCACCACAAGGAAAAAGATCACAACAGTAAATAGGGTTTGATAAATGATGCATGGCTATGCTAAAACATGAGTGAAAAATCAGAACAGAAAATTCAGCTACTGTCACGTTCGCTCCTGCCTCGCCTAGCGAAGGCGTGGCGAATACTCGCTGCATGCTCGCTTAGCGATGTGCTAGCGAGCGGCGGCGGATTCTGGTTGTGATATCAGTACAATTTCAACCGATTTTATGCCTTATGGCTTTCATTACTGCAATTATATGGTTAATCATTTAAGGTATTCAGGTACATACTAAAGTTCACATGCCAAACTTAAGCTATTTTCATAAATCTAATCATAAAACCATATGCAAATTAAGAAGATAATGCAGTAATAGCAATGTAAACCTGTTGGCAGCTGGATTGCGACTTCGAATCGGCAAATCGGATTGAATGGGCAGAGGTAGACCTTGGCGCCGCCGAGTTCCTTCAGGGTTTGTCTCCAGTGAGTATCAGGGTTTGCTTGCCAGGGCTCTCCTCTCTCCGTTTTCGTTCCTCCCTTTTTCTGACTGAAGTTGGGGTATTTATAATACTCTTTTTGTGACCTAATGGGCTCAGAATGAAGCCCAGAATTTCTGGTGTTCGCCAGCTTCGCTAGGCGAGCGTTGTAGCGAGGGGTTCGCTAGGCGAAGGTTTTGCTCGCCTAGCGAGCAAGCCAGTTTGGGCCATTTTCTGGATTTGGCCATCTGTGTGCTGGGCCTTTGTTCTTTTAGGGTCAATGCCTTGAAAAATAAGTTGGAGTGTCCTGAAAAATGCCTTGTAATATTAACGGGCAAATTTTGGGGTATGACAGAAGCCAAAGATTATTGTGAGATTCTCAAGATTGCTCATGAAGGCACACCCAAGGTGTGGATGTCAAGGTTGTAGCTCCTCACTACAAAGATTGATAATCTGAGAATGAATGAAGATAAATCTATCTCTGATTTCAACATCAGACTTAGAGACATTGCCAATAATTTTTTTTCCTTGGGAGAGAAAATGTCAAAAGAGAAGTTGGTCAGAAAAATACTTATATCATTGCCTCAGAAATTTGACATGAAGGTTACAATAATCGAAGAAGCTTAAAACTTAAGCACCTTGAAGGTAGATGAACTCATTGGTTCTCTTGAAACATTTGAAGTCTCTCTAAATAGAAGAACTAAAAAGAAGAACATAGGTGTTGCATTTGTATCCAAAATCAAGAGAATAAAGATCAAAGTAATAAGGATACTAGAGAAAATTTATCAGAGGATATAGCTTATGTTGGAAGAAAGTTCAAAAATTCCTTAAGAAGACTTGAGAAGTATTGGAGGACGAATGTGCGAGACATCAAGTTCGGCATTGGTTCCTAGAGAAAGAGATTATAAGAAGACAAAAGCAAGGGAGTTAGATGCTTCGAATGTGAAGGCTTTGGTCACATCAAAACTGAATGCCCTACTTTTCTAAAGAAACAGAAAAAGGGATTGAACATCACTTGATCTGGTATGGGTCTGATGATGAGAGTGAAGGAGAAACTACCAACAAAGAAATGGTTTTCACTGGAAAGTATAAGTCTAAGTAAGAATATAGTGATGAATACATGTCTGAAGAAGAGCTCACTACGCCAAAAACTGGAATAGACAGCGCCCCTTAGAGGGCGCTTTATTACAAAAGCGCACTCTAAAGTGAAGAGAAAAAATAAGGAGCGAACAACTGGAATAGACAGCGCACTTTAGAGGGCGCTTTTGTAATAAAGCGCCCTCTAAGGTGAAGCGAAAAAATAAGGAGGAGATAGAGGGACAACAATACAGGGCGCTTTTTAGAAAGCGCCCTCTAAGGTTACCCTTAGAGGGCGCTTTTAAAAAAGCGCTCTATAAGTCCATGTGCATTTCCAGTTTATAAAGCGCTTTTGGAAAGCCTTAGAGAGCGCTTTTAGAAGCGCCCTCTTAGGCCCCCTTTATAGGGTGCTTTTGTAACAAAGCGCCCTCTAAAGTGAAGCCAAAAAAAAATGGAGGGACAACAATAGAGGGCGCTTTTGTGAAAGCGCCCTCTAAGGTTACCCTTAGAGGGCGCTTTTGAAAAAGCGCTCTCTAAGTCCATGTACATTTCCAGTTTATAAAGCGCTTCTGGAAAGCCTTAGAGAGCGCTTTCATAAGCGCCCTCTTAGGCCCCCTTTAGAGGGCGCTTTTTTTCCACAAGCGCCCTCTAATGTCCCTTTTAGTAAACATTAAAATTATAACATACTGCGCGTTTTGTTATTTCACTATCTGTTATTAGCGTTCTTTTTCACGTTAGGGTTCTGAGGCGTTTTCCTTCCACCTCTGTTAGATCTACATGCGCGTTTCCTCCTTCTACCAATCAAAGGTACACGCTTTTCCCAATTACTGTTTTATGTTATTGCTTTGTTTTAGCTTTGCCCAATTTCTGTTTTACCTTATTACTGCGCGTTTCCTCCTTCTACGTTTGTTTCGACCATGATAGCGGATGCACTAGGAAATTGACGGTTGGTTTTTAGTGACCATGATTGCGGATGCAATGGGTTATACGACCTATGAACATCTGATTTTGTGTCAACACCAGTATCATTAGAAACCTAGGTCCGAATGTGTTTGAACTCTTCTAAAATTGTTTTTTATTTATTCTAATTAGTAATGGATAATACATGGATGTCTTCCAATCGATTGTCGAGAGAGTACGAGAATGGGGTATCAGAATTCGTTAAGTTTGCCGTTGTGCACGCCGAAGACCCCAGTAGAATGATATGTCCTTGCTTGGGTTGTTGTTATGGGAAACGGGTTGACGCAGTTCAGTTGACATCGCATCTAATGAGGCATGGAATTGATCGAAGTTATACATGTTGGAATTTGCATGGTGAGAAAAGTAACGAGAATGTTGAACCGGGGGATAGTACGACCTATGCCTCAAACTATAGTGGCGCAGATACATACGATTGTGATCGAGTTGAAGAGATTGCAGAAGCACTTGAAGGAGATCTTAAGGATTGTCCCGAAATGTTTGAGAGGTTGGTAAGTGATGCAGAGAAACCTTTGTATGATGGTTGCACTAAATTCACAAGATTGTCTGCGGTATTAAAGTTGTACAACTTAAAGGCGGGCAATGGGTGGTCGGATAAAAGTTTCACAGAGTTATTAGCCCTTTTGAAAGATATGCTTCCTGAGGATAATGTTCTTCCCAATCGAACATATGAGACCAAAAAGATGTTGTGCTCTATTGGCATGAGCTATGATAAGATACATGCATGTCCAAACGATTGCGTTTTGTTTCGAAATGAGTATGCATCGTTAAATGAGTGTCCTAAATGCGGTGTCTCGCGATATAAGAACAAGTTGTCTCCAGCAAAGGTCTTGTGGTATTTTCCTGTTATTCCGAGATTTAGACGCATGTTTCGTAGTGAAACCGATTCAAGACACTTGACCTGGCATGCAGATGAAAGAATTATAGATGGAAAGTATCGACATCCGGCAGATTCACCACAGTGGTTGAAAATTGATAATGATTATCCTGAATTTGGAGAAGAATCAAGAAACCTTCGCTTGGCATTATCTACTGATGGAATGAACCCACACGGTATCCAGAGTATCTCACACAGTACATGGCCTGTGATTATTATGATTTATAACCTACCTCCATGGCTATGTATGAAGCGTAAGTACATGATGTTGTCTATGTTGATTTCTGGACCTAAACAACCAGGGAATGACATAGACGTGTACTTGAAGCCCTTAATCGAAGATTTAAAGATTTTGTGGGAGACCGGTGTGGAGGTTTATGATGGATATAGGAAAGAAAGTTTTAACTTGAGGGCGATGTTGTTTGGCACAATTAATGATTTTCCAGCATACGGAAATCTATCAGGGTATAGCATAAAAGGTCAATGTGCGTGTCCTGTTTGTGAAGATAAAACAGATTGGAAGCGCTTGGAGTTTGGTCAGAAGAATGTCTTTCTCGGTCATCGGAGATTCTTAAATTCAAATCATCACTACCGTGGATGGAGAAAGGCGTTCAATGGAGAGACAGAACAAGGCAGAGCTCCACCTATATTGACGGGTGATCAAATTTTTGAAAAGGTGAAAGATTTGGATACTCAGTTTGGCAAGCCTTTTGCCCACACACTTGTCAAAAGTGGGTGGAAGAAGAGGTCAGTTTTTTTTGAATTGCCGTATTGGAAGTCCTTGTATGTGAGACATTTTCTTGATGTTATGCATATTGAAAAAAATGTATTTGAAAGTGTTATTGGCACGTTACTCAATATACAAGGAAAGTCTAAGGATGGCCTTAAGGCAAGAAAGGACTTGATAGCGATGGGAATAAGAACTGAATTAGGACCCTTGAAGAAAGGAAAACGAACATATCTACCGCCTGCTGCTTATACTCTATCTAGAAAGGAGAAAAAAACATTGTGTAAGTTTCTAAGTGAAGTTAAAGTTCCAGAAGGGTACTCTTCAGATATTAGAAGACTTGTGTCTATGAAAGACCTCAAGTTAAAGAGTTTAAAGACCCATGATTGCCATGTTATAATGGAACATTTTCTCCCAATAGGTATACGTTCTATTCTTCCAGAAAAAGTAAGAAGCTCTATAACTAAGTTGTGTTCTTTCTTCAAGTCAATTTGCAGTAAGGTGATCAATCCTGCGATCTTACCAATGTTGCAAAAAGAAATCGTTATTACTTTGTGTGAGCTTGAAATGTTTTTTCCTCCATCATTTTTTGACATAATGGTACATCTAGTTGTTCATCTTGTGAAAGAGACACAATTGTGTGGACCAGCTTATATGAGATGGATGTACCCTGTTGAACGTTATATGAAAATATTAAAAGGGTACGTGAAGAACCGAAGTCGACCAGAAGGTTGTATGGTTGAAAGATACATTGTTGAAGAAGCGATTGAGTTTTGTACTGAATATTTGTCTAATGTTCAGTCAATCGGACTCCCCAAGTCTCAGCTTGTCGAAAAGAAAGAAGGAAAAAATCTAATTGGAAATAAAATCGTGGCAGTATCAAGGGTCGAACGGGATCAAGTGCATTTGTATGTTCTGGACAATGAGAATGAGGTTGAGCCGTATGTTGAAATTCACAAGGATGTTCTCCGAGGTTTAAATCCCAATAGAAATGAAAATTGGATAGTACGATAGCACAATCGATGTTTTATACCTTGGTTTAAGGATCATATTTATTCAAAGTATTATTCAGATCCCGCTTCAATAACAGAAAGGTTGAGATGCTTAGCATATGGTCCAAGTTTCCATGTTTTTTCTTATAGCGCATACGCGATTAATGGATACACATTTTATACCAAAGAACAAGATGATAAAAGTACTATGCAGAATAGTGGTGTCACCGTGGTAGCTGAAGCAATGCACATATCAAGTGTGAAGGACTTAAACCCCAAATTTGCAAATCTGTCGTATTTTGGTGTTATCGAGCGCATTTGGGTGTTTGATTATGAGAAGTTTCAGATTCCTATATTTGGTTGCAAGTGGGTTGAAAATAATAACGGCATTCGAATGGATAAGTCAGGATTTTTGCAAGTGGATCTTAATAGGGTGGGATACAAAGATGAGTCTTTTATTCTAGCCTCTCAAGCTAGACAAGTGTTCTATGTCAATGATCCGAAAAGTATGAAATGGTCTATAGTTCTTTTTTCCAACAAAGTAATTGATGAAAACACTGGAGATCAAGGTGATATTGATGTTGAGATTGAATCGTTTACCAGAAATGATCAAGATGAGAATATTATATCAAATGATTCATATATTAGAAATGATCATAATGAGGGTATTTGGATCAATCCAACCGTCCGTGTTGTTAAGAGACATGTAGAACATATTCCAACCAAGAAAAGAAAGAGAACTTAGTGAAAAAGGTACAGGTCAAATGATTTTAATTGTTTTCTTTATTACAGGTAAAATGACTTTTATGATTTTAATTGTTTTTACATTTGTCATCTGATTTTAATTGTTTTCTTTTTTACAGGTAAAATGATGATGCTGGATATTTGTTTAGATGGAGATGCTCTATTGTCGTCAAGCCTCATTCGCGTAGATGATGATGCTGGATATTTGAAAGTATCCCTCTACGACAATGGAACATGTCCATCTAAACATATATCAATTCTATCTTCAAAAGATAAGGGTTCAATGTTGGCAAGTTACATTGGTTTCCTTGTTCGACAACATATTCCGATTACATGTGATAATTGGAGAAGTCCGGACTTGAAGGTTGGCAAAGAAAAAATATGGTCGGAGATACAGGTACTTACCATATATTGTTATATGTTTTTTGTTGCATCAACTTTGCAGCCCTGTATTGTAGGCAGAATTTAGGACTTCTCAAAGTTGATTTCTTGTTACTTTGTCGTTCATAAAATACACCACTAAATTCTCTGCGTTTAATTTTTAATTTTTTTTCATCAGGCTTGTGTCTCAATAGAGGATGGGTATCTACCTAAAGTTACTTTTGTAGTGGTCCAAAAGAGACATCACACCCGTCTCTTTCCTGTCAACCCCAAAGAGACCGATAGAAGTGGAAATATTATGCCAGGTTTTTTCAATATATTTCTCAACGCAGCTGGTATATATTATCATTTGAATTTATCACTTTTTGCTGATTTTGTTGTTCTAAATTGTCAAAGGAACCGTGGTAAACACCAGCATTTGTCACCATAGGGAATTTGATTTTTACCTTAACAGCCATGCAGGAATTCAGGTAATATTAGCTATGTCATTTAACTTTATGCCATTGTTTACTATTTGTTGCTCAATCGCCTTTTGACAGTTCTGTGTTATTTGCATTTGGACGTGTTCTTTTTGCAGGGGACTACTTATGCTGCCATCTGTTGTTTTGGTTGAGCCTTATTTTGTATGGATGTGCGATAGAACTACTAGACAGCTTTTGGATATACAGAACATGTTTGCCACCATGGGTGGATGGGCGTTTTTGTTTAGTATTGGTTAGAACTACTAGACAGCTTTTGGATACAGTGGTCACTGGGTGTTGGTTGCTATGTTTTATTCTCTTAATTGTAGTACTTTGAGAATATGTTGTTGTATATTGTTGATCAAAGAATCATATATTAATGTTGTATATATGGAGGATTAATGTTGTATATAAATGGATTCATGTTGTATATATCAATGGATTAATGGTGTATAACATTGGATTAAAGGATGAAATCAATATGAATTTTACACTTTTGCAGCATGCGAACAGGTTACCAATTAAATATCCACTGTTTTTCAAACAAATTTTTTTAAAATAACTAACACTTTAGAGGGCGCTTTGTCCAGAAAGCGCCCTCTAAACACTTTACATTGACAACTTTAGAGGGCGCTTTTTCCTGAAAGCGCCCTCTAAACACTTTACATTGACAACTTTAGAGGGCGCTTTTTCCTGAAAGCGCCCTCTAAACACTTTACAATGACAACTTTAGAGGGCGCTTCTTCCTGAAAGCGCCCTCTAAACACTTTACATTGACAACTTTAGAGGGCGCTTTTTCCAGAAAGCGCCCTCTAAACACTTTACACTGACAACTTTAGAGGGCGCTTATTCCAGAAAGCGCCCTCTAAGGTGTCCCTTTATGGACCACTCCAGAGGGCGCTTTTTTCTTAAAGCGCACTATAATGTGGCCACTTTAGACAGCGCTTTCTCCAGGAGAACAAAGCGCTGTCTTTACCTATGCCAGCGCCAGATTAGAGGGCGCTTAAAAGCGCTGTTATATGCCAAAATAAGCGCCCTCTTTTCCCTTATTTGGCGTAGTGGCTGGATGAAATCTTCAGAGTTCTACACACCAAGTAGAAAGAAGCTTGAACTACGGTAGAGAAGCAAAACAAAACCATCAGTTTGTTTCTGAAGGAAAAAGAGAATCTTGTCTTAACCATCACAGGATTGGAAGATGAAATCTCTTTGTTGAAAGCTAAACTTGAAAGTATGCTAGAATTCGTACTGATGATGAACAACAGTTCAAATATGTTGATGATATCTTAGAAGAAAATATGAAGGTTGTAGGGTTAGACTACAATTCCATGAACAAAAAGATCAAAGTCCCTTCAAGAAAGAAGACTGAGTTTTATAAGGTGGACCACATGCCTCAGCATCGTGCTCGACATGTGTACCTTCATAATAGAGGCTACAAGAACTATGCAAAGAGATGCCATCATTGTGAGAGATATGGTCATATAAGACCTTTTTGCTACGGTTGTATGGATAGCATAAGTCTTATAGTCAACCAAGGCCCAAAGGAAAGAAAGGGGAGAAGACTCAAGCTAAGAAAGTATGGAAACCCAAGGAAACGTCACTTGTCTTATAGCATATACCCCTATTAGATCTTCCTTAAGAGAAGTGTGGTATTTTGATAGTGGACTCTCAAGGCACGTGACTGGAGAAGAAATCCATCTTGAAGAGTTGAAGTCCTACTCTATTTATTATGTCATGTTTGGTGATGGAGCTAGAGGAAGAATCAAGTACATAGATAAATTGGTTAGTCCAAGTTTCCCTTGTCTTAATAATGTAGTGTTGGTTGAAGGATTAAATGCTAAATTGATCAACATAAGTTAACTAGGTGATCAAGGTCTGAATGTTAGTATTAACAAGTCTAAATGTATTGTCTCTAGCAAAGATCAAGAGGTGTTAATGAATGGTTCAAGATCCAAATACAATTGTTATATGTTGATCTCTCAACCCTCATCCAAGGATAAAGGCATGAAGGATATCATATGGGAAGATGTTGTCAAGGGATTCCCAAAACTCATGATTAAAGAAGGAAAAACCTGTATAGAATGCCAAATTGGGAAGCAAACCAAGATGTCACGCAAGATGCTTTAACATCCTACTCATGTTTCTGAATTACCACTTATGGAATTCATGAGACTCATATAAGGAGTTTTCGTTGAAAGGTGTTAGAACAAAATTGGTTAATATCATATCCCTAAGGTTTTTATGATAACAAATCATTTAAAGACTAATTGGGTATTCTAACATCTATTATAGTTTACAGGAATATAATCATTAAGAATAGATAAAAAAAATTGGTTAAGGAATTTGCGTCTGAAGATCAGACTTTGGCTCTGAAGATCACTTCTGAAGACTCTGCCTCTAATGGAGATTAAGACTCTGAAGAAGTCAAGTTTGAAGAAAGTCAGCCTTTGGTGACCCAGACTCTGAAGCTTCAGAAGTCAAGAATTGGACTCTAATGTGATCAGCCTCTAAAGAGTGAAGTCTGAAGGAAAGTCAGCCTCTGAAGCAGAAGCTCTTCTACCAAGTCAACTTTGACAGACTCAGAGACTTTTTTATCACGTGAATACTTAAAGAAATTTCTCTTCTTGGATGCCTGAGCCTCAACGGGAAATTCCTCTTACATAAAGGTGTCTATTTGATGTGTCTAATCAAGTACGAAGTTTGTCCAACCTTTTGGTGAAAGTCTGCATCATCTCTTTTCTCCCTCTCTAAAAAAGGAGCTGCAGACCTGAAGAGAAAACCACCAAGCTTCAATATAACACACTGTTATTCAGACTCTATTGACATTCAAAGAGAAGCTACTATGTCAAATTTACAAGACTTAGAACATCTTAACTTTGTGTATATTTTAGAATTTCTTATGTCTTAGAGTCTTTCTATGTCTAGACTTCTAATTGTATATCAAGTGTAGTTTTTACCCAAATCTCTTACCAATTTGTTATAGAGAGTATGGATTTTCTTGCTTGTGTGCTTGAGAATTTTAAGTCTCTCGCATGTGTGCTTGAGCAACGAAAGTCTTTAAGTCGTGTGCTAAAGCAAGGAAGTCTTGAGCTTGTGGGCTTGAGCAAGGAAGTCTCAAACTTGTGTGTTTGAGAAAGGAAGTATTATACTTGTGTGTGTAAGCAAATAAGTCTCTTACTTGTGTGCTTGAGAATTTCTAATCATATTTGGATATAGTAGAAATCCCTTGGAAGTACAAGGGGACTGGACTACTCTCAGGTTGTGAGAGGAACCAAGATAATTGTTTGTGTCTCTTGCGCTTTTACTTTACTTGCTTCTGAATTATATTTTGTTGCTATCATTTGTTTACATCTGAGTCAGATTCTATTTCAAAATTTGATAAAGGAATGCAAGAGTTCAGAACTTGAGTGACTCTGATTCAGACTCTGAACTGAAATTTCAGACTCTGATCAAGTTCAATCAGAAGCAAAAGTTTGAAAAGTTTGAGAAAATCCAACACGATCCAACCCCCTTCTTGTGTTTTTCTCACCTTCAGTTGGCATCAGAGCACGGTCCATGCTAAACACTAACAGTGGTGCAAAAAAGATCCTGAGAAAAATACACATTCTTTCATGTCGGGTGAATCTGGATTTAGTGGGGGTACTCCTCCTGGTGATAATAATCATGATTAGAGTACATATGAAAAGAATAATTATGTTGCTAGACCTCCAACATTCAGTGTAGACTTTCTTGAATTTGAATGGTGGAAAAGAAAGATGTATACTCATATCATAAGTCTTGATGATAACTTGTGGGACATCATGGGAGTCGGCATTAACATTCAAGTTAATGATGTTGGAATGGTGTCAGATAGAAAGTCCCTCACACCTACGGATAAAATGCCATTCAACATACTTCCATTTGATGCATTGTTCTCATTCGTTTTAATTCATACTAACTCCATTTGTTTGTGTGATTACATGAACCATTGAGAGTTCAAGTTCAATCCAAGATGCTTTCCTATTATGATATTTAATCATCATTTTCCTTGTATTGTTTGAGGACACCATGCCACTTGATTGTTTTAGGCATGGTGTTTGAATTGTAACTTGTATGGTTTCCATTCCTTACCTTTTGTATTATTTGGTACCATCCCCCAATTATATGTCACATGTCCCCTCATCCCATGCAAGTGTAAGAGCTTATATTTATGTACTTTTATAGCTTTCCATGGATGCTAACTAAAAAAAAGATAAAACCAAATGATAAAGAGAAACTTTTCAAAAGACAAAAAGCACACTTGATCCAGCATCAAGTGTTTTCCAAATAAAATCACTTCATAGAAATGTGAGTGCTTGATCCAACGTCAAGTATCACATCGCATTATACATATCTCATAGCATTTCTTCCCAATCTATCTCTATCTCTTTCACACACACTTTTTCACAATAAATGTCAAACACTTTATCCAACATCAAATGCCTTTTCAAAACAATTTCTCAACAAACTGGAATGCAAAAATGGGGTGTACGTACTTGTACACAACATTCAGGTACTTGGGTTATCAGTCATGTCTAGCTTGTGGCCTGATGCTTGACTTCCTCTTCAAAACATCTAACGATAAAAGAAGTTAAATCTGGTGCTCTGGAGAGAGAAAAAATGGTGGTTGGGATGCCATTGTCTTATCAACTCCCGAGTATTCTGATTGTTGGTCGTACTTAGCCAAGGGTTAGATTCTTGTCTCCCTCTAAGTACGAATTATTAAACTTGCCAAATCATTTCAAAAATTAAAACTTCTCTTGGATGAAAAATAGTGGTTAGGATGCAACAATCCTCTCAACTCCCAAGTATTCAGATTGTTGGTCGTACTTAGCCAAGGGTAAGATGCTTGTCTCCAAGGATAAAATCAAACCCAACCGATGAAATCATCTTTTGCCTTAGGCCATCTTCAAAACCTTTTCAGAAAAAGCGTGTTACTTTTGTTCTACCGTGAACGAAGCTTAAGCCTCCATACGTGAGCAAGTAATGTTTAACAGCTAGAATACGATCCAAGTGCATCCATTCTATCACAAATAAACAAAAAATTAACGCTCCCATGCTCGAGCATACAATCAAATTTATTGTAGAACATGAATGTCAACATTGTTCATTAAAAACAATCAAACAAACACTATGTTTGTGATCAGAACTACGGAGCTCTGACTTCCTTATTGCATGAATGAGGATACGTAGGCACAAGGGTTCGAAACCTTGGCGAGCACACTAATTTAAAACTTATTATCTTACCATCTTATTCTCATCTCATCTCATTACCGATAGCAAGTAACATTCAGATGAATAACATCCATATGCATTGATACAAGCATAGTGGATCCCATCGAGTATGATGGATGTGAGGGGTGATAATACCCTCCCCTTATATAACCAACTTCTGAATCCTATCTTGGTCACGAAGACCGTTCTCTTTGGGGTTTTATCTATATTTTCCCTTTCCTTTGGAATAAATAAAATCTGGTGGTGACTCTGTATTTTTCGCAGCGCGACAAGGCTTATCGCGCTAGTGCTATTGCACTTTCTTGGAATGCAACCATGTTTTAAATTGTAATCTAGAAATTGTTGCCTTAGCCATAAAAATTATGCACAATAACTACCAAGGGCTATGTATTTAACCTTGGCGGTAGAAAGAGCAATGATATACTACTTCTTACTATGCCAAGAAACCAAAAAGTTTCTAAACAAGTGATAATTACCACTAGTACTTTTCCTATCCGACCTGCATCCTACAAAATCAGAATCAGAAAAACCTACTAAGATACATGTGCTACCCTTGGGAAACCAAAGATCATGTTGTGAGTTTCCTTTAAAATACCTCAAACTTCTTTTTACGATCTTAAGGTGGAATTCCCTAGGTGACGCATGATATCTAGCACGCATACACACACTAAATATAATATTTGGCCTACTCGTTGTTAAATAGAGTAAGGATCATATAATACCTATATATTTGGTGATTTCCATTTCAACCTCATTCGTGTCTTTGTCAACCAACACGTTTGAAGCCATGATAGTTGAGATGCTTCACGAATTTTGTATATCTAACTTCTTGAGAAGCTCCGAGCAATACTTCATTTGGATTATGAGGGGTCCTTCTTCGGATTTGTTAATTTGCATTCTTAAGAAGTATGTAAGCTCTCCCATAAGAGACATTCAAAATTCACTATGCATTAAACTTGTAAATTCTTGGAAAAGAAATCCGTTAGTAGAACCAAAAATAATATCATCAACGTATATTTGAATTAAATTAATATGCTCTGCTTTGTGTCTAATAAACAAACTGGTGTCTACTTTACCATGATTGAATCCTTGTTTGATTAAAAATACACTAATACGTTCATACTAAGCTCTTGGAGCTTGTTTGAGACCATATAGGGTTTTTTTTTAGTTTAAAACATAGTCAGAATTATCATGATCCTTAAAACCAGAAGGTTGAGAGACATATATATCTTTTTTTATGTAGCCATTAAGAAAATAAGATTTAACATCCATTTGATAAAGCTTAAAATCCAGGCAGCAAGTGAATGTGAAAAGGAGTTGAATAGCTTCTAGATAAGCTACAACAATATAAGTCTCATCGTAGTCTATTCCTTCTGCTTGACTCTACCCTTTTGCCACTAGCCTTGCTTTATTTTTAGTAATTACTCCATTTTCATCCATTTTGTTCATAAATACCCATCTAGTGTTAATGACAATTTTATTAAATGGACGTGGAACAAGGTCCTGAACATTATTGAGTTTAAATTGGATAAGTTTTTCTTGCATAGCAAGTAACCATCCCTCCTCATGTAAAGCATCAAATATCATTTTAGGCTCAATATGAGAAATGAACACAAAGTAATTACTCAAATTATTATTATGATATTTAGTACTTACACCTCTTTTGATATCTCCTAGTATTTGATCCAATGGATGATCTTATGCAATCGTTAAATCTTGAGGTAGCTGATATGAGGTCTCTTGCTTGTCTTCCTCGTGTGAGATTTCCTCTTTATATTCGTTAATGTCTTCATCCTTTGGTGGAGGAGGATCCCTTTTGGACTTTCATCATTGATAAAATTCTCCGTTATCACACCTGAAATATGAAAACAAATACATTTCCCCATCTTTTGGTGTGAGTATTCATCAAATGCAACATGAATAGATTCTTCAACCAATGACATTCTATGATTGTAAATTTGATATGCTTTACTCGAAGATGATTAACCTAGGAGTATCCCTTCATCAAATTAGCATCAAACTTACCAAGATTGTCCTTTCTGATTTCCTACCTTTAAGTAATTCATAAGGTGTCTTCTCTAGGATTGGTAGAATGACCAGCCCGTATAAGACATGGCATGCGGTATTAATCGCACCCGTCCAAAATTACTCATGCAAGCTCATTTCACTTATCATGGTCTGAGCCAATTATTCTAAAACTCGGTTTTCACACTCAACAACACCAATTTGTTGTGGAGTTCTTGGACATGAAATTTATGAGAAATCCTGTTTTTGTTACAAAAATTTTAGCATTGGTGGCTTACTAATTCACCACCGTGATTGTTTTCAAACTAAAAAGATTTTGGACAAGCTTAGCAAGTTTAATTAAAAGATTCAAATTTTCATCCTTATGGTCTAAAAGTAACATCCAAGTGAATCTAGAGTAGTCATTCACAATTACAAACCCGTAATAATTACCTCCTAAACTTCTTGTCCTCGAAGGGCCAAACAAGTCTAGGTGGAGAAACTCGAAAGGTTTTGATGTTGAAATAACTTTTTCCGCTTTAAATGAAACCCTTGTTTTCTTTCCCATTTAGAAAGTATCACAAAGTTTGTATTTTAAAATTTTAATTTTTGGAAGATAAATCACTATACTCTTAGATTCTATTTTATTGATTAAGTCGAAATTCACATGGCTTAAACACCTATGCCATAACCAAGAATCTTTATTCTTGGTGACTAAGCATTTATCCCCATGCATTGACACATCATCCAAATTAAGCATATAGATGATATCAATCTTAAAAACCTTAAACACGAGGTCTCTACTTGCCTTATACTCAATTAAGAGACTTTGAATATCGACAACCACAAAGTACTCTTTGTCATATAACTGACTAACGCTAAGTAGATTGTGTTTAAACCCTTTAACTAAAATCACACCTTTTATGGTGATTGTGGATGGATTTCACACAACACCTTCTCATAAAGTTGTGCCTCTTGTGTTATCCCCATGTGTGATGTGACCGTTTTCTTTCTCATCGAACTTGATGAAAATAGAGGTGTCTCTTGTCATGTGTCTTGAGATCCGCTATTTAGGAACCATAACCTTTTGCAAAGACAAGGTTTTCTGGTAGACGATCAAATAGGAAACTTACGTACCCAACTAATAGGTCATTTGGGGTTAGTTAAGTAACACTTAGGTACCCATGTCATTTTACCACTAGGAACTTGAACATTCATAATGTGACCCTTATAGCTTTAGAAGTAATACTTTTTCTATTTCTTCTAGCAACATGAGCGCTTTTCTTAAAAATGATCCCTCTATTACTTGAAGAAGTAGAATTAGTAGAAGATAGTGAAATAGCATGAGTCAATTGTCCTTTGAGATTTTAAATTCGGACATGTAACGCACTATACTTTTTCTACCTTTTAAACTAAAGTTTCTGAAACATTAAAGCACTCGTCAACTAGAGATGTATGCGCCTCTTTCAAGGAATCCAAATTGCTATTAAGATCATTAATCTCCTTTCCATATTTTTAAATCATTTTCATTTGGACTTAAATTTTCTTAAAATCATTTAAAGAATCCGTATAAATATCATCAAATGCGTTTGACAATTCTCAATATGAAGGTTCACTTTCAGGATCAGAAGTATATACCTATGAGTTTTCACTTTTCTTTCTTACCTTTAAACACGGGTTATCACATTCATCACCAGAGCTTGAGCAGGAATATGAGGAGGAGCTCTCATCTTCTTTTTCCCACACGATATAGGATCTATGACCTTTTGTGCTTTTGGACTTCGTCTTGTAGAAAATTCATTATCCTTCTTTTTATAATGTTTATTGAGACTTGGACAAGTAGTTATATAATGTCCCAATTATTTGCACTCATAACATATGATGTCATCATCCTTTTTATTATATTCTCTTTTAGGCAGGTGGGTCTTTTTTAAATTTACCAAACCTTTTTCGGAATGCTCAAGCTTGTTTCTTTTCAAGTATCAGTTGTTGCATATAACAAATAAACCCATCTCCTCTTCTTTTGGAGATTCTTCATTAGGATTATCACTTTCTACCTTAGTTTTTTTCGTTTTAGATGATGAAGCTTTCAAAGAAAGATCCATTTTATCCTCTTTACCTTTATCTTTATTTTTCGACTTTACTTCGCTATCCGTGAGTTGTTTCCTCTCATTCTCATGTTCAACAAGTTTCCCAAACAATTTTGTGATATCCAAAGTACTAAGGTCGTTAGATTCTTTTATGGCAGTAACCTTTGACTACCATTCCCTGCACATGACCTTAATATTTTGTTAGCACAATCTTTGTTAGAAATAGACTTTCCTAAGTTGTTTAGTTTGTTGATTAAATAGAGGAACCGGGTCTGCATGGATTTCACAGATTCTCTAGGTTCCATACAAAATAGTTTGAACTCCTCTGTTAACATATTGATCTTAGAATTATTGACTTCATATGTTCCCTCATAAAGTGTTTGAATAGCGTCACACATAGATTTTGTACTCTTCTTATATGAAATAGAATAGAATACTTTCACGCTTAAAACTGAGATAAGTATGTTCCTCGTTTTCAAATTAGATGAAGCCTTTTTGGTTTCATCATCGGTTCAATCCTTTGCGTGTGTAACAAGGTCATCGTCGTCTTTTGAGATAAAAGGAGCGGCGACGACTGCTACCTATAGAATTTTGTCAACTGATAGTAAATGTACATATATGTTTTATTTCCAATAAGCATAAGTTTATCCCTTAAAACTCGATGCTCTATTATACGTTCCCTTTGAATCGTTATCGTCACCCATATTCCCAAACTTTTGAGTCGCTTAGACCTGGTCAAAGACCAGCTCTGAGGCCAATTGTTGGGTAGTAATATGGAGTAGATATACAATATAGAGAGGGGTGAATAGATCCTTAAAAAAATGACCGATTTCCAAAATGGAAAATCAGAATTTACATTGCGGAAAGCGATTTGCGAAAATAGAGATATTTTGCTTTTTTTTAAGGAATCACAAATGTAAGTATACCAAAATTCACAATTATCCTTATATTATTCAAATAAAATAACACAAAAAGTTACAAACTATATTGAATTGACAATTCTTAAATTACACGAGATATGTCCTTTACAAATTTCAATCTCTATAAGATTCTCACACCATGGTTTGCAGAATTTAATCAGCATTAAAACACAAATAGGTTCTGATTCTAAGAAAACCTACACTTATGTAATAAATCGCTACCAATAGGAATTAATGATAAATTATACTAAGAGACAATTACCTAAACATGCAATAGCCTACAATAATTAAAATGCAAGAGAGAGAGAGAGAGAGAGAGAGAGAGAGAGTCCATAGTCGCTAAATTCTTAGATTCACAAATCATAGTGAATTTTGATTTCCAACTACGATTTAGGAAAATATGAATTTTTTTGTGTAAATCGTTGGAAAATGTTTTTCCTAGAGTTCTTATATCTTCGTTGAAAAATGATTTTCCCAGAGTTCTCATATGTGTAAATCGTGTTTGCATCTAATTTATTCTCTCTTCAGGTTTCACTCTAAATATCTCATACTCATTGGTTAATGTTTCAAATCTTTCCCTATTTACCTTTGTAGTTCCTCCATGGGTAATTTAAAGGATATCCCATATTTCTTTTGTAGTGTCACATTGAGAAACTCACAAAAATTCATCAAAACTGAGAGCAGTAGTGATGATAGTTTTTTTTAAAATAAGAGATTGTTTGAATTATCAATTATTGACTCTAACTTCTCTCAGTTCAAAAAAATACTTTCTCCATGTTTCCCATGACTGAGCGAATAGGAGATGCTTACGATGAGATAGTTCCCATCAAGGGGAGACATATGACCCTCGCCCCTGCTAAGAACTACAACCATCCCACCTTTGCTGACCTCTTATATATATATATATATATATATATATATATATATATATATATATATATATATATATATATATATATATATATATATATATATATATATATATATATATATATATATATATATATATATATATATATATATATATATTAAAATTTCGAATACAATTTTATTTCACTATTCTTCTTCATATATTGAATTGAGTGTTGGAGTGTTAACCTTGTAAGATCCCCACTCTTCCGCATCGGAGGCGACAATCCACAATCTGATAGTAAGACCCTGGTCCTTGGCAAATGCAAGAGCCTTGTTCAACTATTCCATGTTATCTACAAGACACGGGTAACACTGTCAAAAAGGGGGGGGTGCTCCAGACCCCCATCATCACCAAAAAAGTTTTTCCTCTTAACACGACCGAGGGCTCGAATAATGGTGCAACTATCTATCGCCTCTTCTTTTGCTGAAAAGAGAGCACTTCAATGGGACCAGATCCTTCATCATATTCGTGGCCCTGATACTAGGCATATAAATCCTCTTTCATCTTTACATCTTCGAGAGATAGGGGAGTTAACCCGAAATGGTAAAAAGGGATATGCCGGTGAAAATGCACTCTAGACCAATACTTCTTAAAGTTATTTTTTCAAGAACATACACATCCCACCAGGAATAAAGACGAACAAAAGACCATATGAGCCTCAGAGGTGACAGGTTTTACCAACATGAAACGCTCCTGGAAATTACCCTAGTCAGAGGAAAAATAGTTGAACCAAGGTACCTAAGGGCAAAGGGAGATCAATCCTTGATCCCGAGAACTGTCCCGAGAAGTATGAGCCACAGAGAATAGATCGAAGAAGAGCTTCAAGGAAGGCTTCCAAGATTTATACTTGACATTGATTTGGAAAACCTTCACGAAAGCTCATGCTCTAAGATGGAGTTGTGATGGGGGGAAACCTTCAAATGGCCCATGACGGCCACTTCAAAATCAGAAAAAGGCAAGTGTACCCATAACCCAGTAAAGAGACATTCATACAGAGGAGATAAAAAACCTTCAAAATGGTTACATATTTCTTTCATCTGAGCCTGTTGGAAGAATCGACCAATCTGAGGGATTGCCAATTGTGATGCCTACTTTTGCGGCAGTCTCAGCAGTATTCAAAATAGAAAAAGTCTCAACTATTTCAGCGGCTACCCGATAATATATGTTAGAATTATCCGACTCAATTAATCAAAGGCCCCTACAAGCCAATACATTAGCTCTATAATGGTCGTTGATGCTAACTCAAGACACAACATCAGACTGCCCCAGGCACTCCGAATGACGAGTGATCTCAGCATCGCTAGGCTCGTGACTAGTCACTCCTCGATATATTTCAACAAAACATCTGGGATTTCCCCTCCTTCAATGGGCAGCTTGTATTTTTACCTCAGTCAAGACAGGAGGAGCCATGAGTTTGTCGACAAGGTTTCCACCTCTCTCGAGTTTTTCCAAAAAGAGAGCCTCCAAAAAAATATATAGGAGGAGTCTCATCTAAAAGAGATTCTCCATACGACCCTTCCATTTATAAATCATCACTCAAAGGAACAATTTTTGGTTTGAAATCCCTGCTAATAGAGGAAAGGTAATGGGATTCAGATATCATCCCATTTCTCGATAGAGAAGAAACACTATCCTCTGAATCACTCTCGATGACAATGGGGTTATTATCCATCGTAACAAAAGCACAGTAAAATATCGAAATGAAAAATCTGAAAGGGAGAACGGTACCTTGAAATGTAAGGATGAGTGTGATAAAGCAAGGAGATGGGCGAAGAATCGAAGCTTTGAAGCTTTGAAAACGTTGAATGTGCAATGGTAGTTACTCCTGAAGAAAATGGTCTTAGAGAAGATGGAAAGACTCGAAGAGACAAGGGAAACTCAATCTACACGATAGCGAAAAAGTTTTTCCACTCTCTCTTTCTATACTTATATACTTATATAGGCAAAGACAATCAAACAGATCATATTGGAAGTAAGAAACAAGTACGGATTAAGGAGCATATTTCATCTTGGAAACCCATCCAAACTCAAGTGCATTGTAAGCTATGTTATGCCACTTTGCACCTTTTTCATGTCATACGTCAAGAGAAGACAGTGAAACGCTTCAATGATGGGACTGCATTTAATACTCACGTTCCCCAATACTCTTTTTCCAAACCAAAGCAATACATGTCAACACACATCAGTCCAATTATTCTCATTGGTCGGCTACGACTACTAAAAGACTCCCCCGATACCCTGAATTCCCGACAAGTCTTGAGGGTAATTGTTCGGTGTCGGCCAAAGGCCTCGGGGCCCACTACTCCATGCCAACCAAAGGCCCAATAGTGCAAGGTCCACTTATTCAACCTGCTCCACTAAGCCCAAGGTATAAATACATTCACAAAGGGTTATCAGGTACACAATTTTTAATATTTATTTCCCTTACAATTATCTTTAACCTTAATTGACTTGGTCGTTGGAGTGCTAACCATGCAGGTACCCCTTAGTTCCATCGTATTGCAGATAACAAACACTAATTCAAGATTGACATCGATCAAAAATGTCGATTCAAGACCTACCTTATCGATCCAAGGAGCATCGTGATCGCAACCTTCGATTCACGGTGTCACATCGCATAATCACTTATGAATCTCCGTCTCATTGTAGCATTCGTAATCTCTTCCATTTCAGGTTCCGTAACGGAACAACAACAAAACAAAACCACATAACATTGTTTCTAATAAGATTAAGAACCACATACCTCATAACATATTGTAGATTAGACATTGTTGAACTTAGACGAACAAGACAGAGAACCAGGATTCGAGCACTAACGTTTACGATGGAGAGATGGGTTTTGAGCATAGGTAAAACCAATGGAGACAGTGTCGATGTTGAGCAAACACGCTAGAGAACCTGACAATTTCGTTTTCATATTTCATTTCATTTTTTTATTTAAGTTTACAATTTGGAGAGTACAATGTTAAGAGGAGAAAGACAAAATAGTGCACCCTTTTTCGATTAAGTTGAGTTCAGTTTGTAAATTTTAATATTATTAAATTATTATAATTAAATATCATTATTATTAATAAATAATAAACAATAATCTAAAATTAATTTTTCATTCAAATATTGACATCATCAATTACAATATCATGTCATTAAAAATTAGACTAAGATTAAATGAGAATTAAAATCGTAAAAAAGTTGAAATAGAGGGAGAAAAATATCAATTTTTAAATAGGAGAATATAAAATTTAAATAAATAAAATAAAATAACCAAAAGTATATCTAATTTTTTCAATTAATCAAAATTTGAGAAAATTTTAAAGATGATGTGATAATTGAAAAGGTTTAAAAGGGGAATAAGAGGCTACAAAACAATTACTATCAAGCTACAAATGGATTGATGATAGTTTCTCCAAACCATAATTTTTTCAATAGATAAGAAAATTTTACCTCATACCCCATCAATTATACATATACCCCTGTGATTTAATTTTTTGGACCAAAATGTCCTCATATAAATAGGTTATATTTCTGAAATTTTCGTTTTTTACTTCACTTTCGCTTCAAGACTTCTGGAGCAACACTTTTGCCATTGTAAACCGAAACTCATAGAGTAAGTCTTCCGATTCACAAACAACATACCGGAACTCTTTGTACAAGATTTTCGGTTCGCTTCAGATTTGAGATACTGAACCGAAACTCTTGCAAAAAGACTTCCAGTTTCAAAATTGTTTACCGGAAGTCTTCTTAAAAGACTTCTGGTTTTCAAACTGTTTACTGGAAGTCTTCTTAAAAGACTTCTGGTTTTCAAACTATTTATCGAAACTCTTCTTAAAAGACTTTCGGTTTTCATTTAATTAACCGGAAGTCTTATGGAAAGTGTTCCGGTGATCAAACTAAATTTTTATCACACTGGAACTCTTTTATGGAGAGATGGAATCTAGAGGCATCTTTATTTCACATTTCGTTTGGTGAGATGAGCATTACTTTGGATGAAGTCTCTTGTCTGCTTTACTTACCCATCAGGGGTGTGCGTTGGAGCCCTCAAGATGTTGTTGAAGAGGTTGTTGTTGAACTTGTTGTTGACTACTTAGGAGTGTCACAGAGTGAGGTACATGCACATGTTCATAGTTGCAGGGGTTCTTATTATAAATTGGATTGGTTATATGATTTATTTGTACAACATAGAGCTGCTTCTAGCTAGGCATATACGACTAGAGCATATTTATTGATGTTGGTGGGTTCCATAATTTTTGCCGACAAGACTTTTACGCTTGTCGAGGAACGATACCTCTTATTGTTTATAGACTTAGATAGATGTTCGAGATACAGTTGAGGAGCAGCTGCATTGGTTACTGTAGCGGTAAATTCATGACCACTGAGCTATTGGTTAACTCAACGTCAATAAAACCAGAGTCATCACCGCGCTTTTATCATTTCCAAAGGAAAAGGGAAAAAGTACGAATAAAACCCAAAGATAAGAAGTTTTCAAATCAAAACTAATAAAATATCATAGATTATAGGTAAGAGGGTTGGTTACACAGAGGGAAGGTATTAGCACCCAATGTGTCCTAGGTACTCCTAGGGATCCCTTTTTGTGTGTAATTGTTTTGGTTGAAAGAGATGTTTGTTTTAAAATAGAATGAGGGGAAGAGAAAAGAATTCATTATTTACATTTTATGTTTGGTAAGACTTTTGGTCTTATGCCTACGTACCAACATAAATGAGGGATCAAAACCCCGTAGTTCATGGTAAAAAATTCAAAGATAGGTGGATTGGTTTTAACAAAAGCATAAAGATATTTTGTTATCAATGGGAGAATACTCAACCAAACATCCACCTATAATGAGGGCTTTACATCATTTAAGAGGGAGGGCTCCAACTTGGATTAAATCAACAAGTATGCCACTAACCCCTAGTAAACGGAAAGGCTTATACTCAACACATCATGGAATGGAAGAATTACATCTCAACCAAGGATAACTCAAATTTAAATGCCTTCTTTCTGAAAAAATTTAAATGAAAAAGGCACAAAATGGCCAAAATGATTAGATGAGGTTATTACTTCTTTTTGGGTCTTTTTTAAAATAAATTCAATATGATTAAGTCTTTTTACAAATTTGATTAAGAAAATAGTTTGAAAATCAATGGCATAAAGCCAAGGTTTCTACTCATTAAAACAAGTATAAGTTAAAAAGCAACAAGCAAAGAAGTTTTGAAAATGAGAAGGAGATTTTGAAATTAAATAAGAAGGGGTGGAGATGAAGGGACTACCTAGACAAGATTAAAAGTTTGGAGTTGAAAAGATCTAACCCATGGGAAGCATCCACAAGACAATAGTGCCAGATAGAAACTCATTTCCTTTGGATTGTCAAGCAAGCAACAAAGTCATACCCATCCAAGCAAATAATAAGAAACCCAATGGTATCAAATAAAGATAACCAATCATCCAAGCTAACGCTCTAAAGCAAGCAAATCTTCAATGTCCTTTATGTGTATCAGATGAAAAATCTCTTGAAACATACTCAAAGAGAAAACATCAAATAATAGCAATAATATCAAAATAACAACTTAGACACAGAGAAAGAATGTATCAGATAAACCCAATGGAGTCTCTCAAGCTTGTATCATATGAATGGCATTGGCCAAGTTTCTTCCATAGCTCGGGGATGTTGCTTACTCTAAGTCCATAGGTCCAAATCAAGTCACAGACAGAGACCTAACAGTCCACCAATGTTTTTTAGGGTTTTTGTTTTTATTAAGTATTTTAAGGTCCTAAGACCACAAACAAAACAAGATCACAAGCACAAAAATATAACAAGCACAAAAGTAATGGCTCAAGTGAGCAAAGTGAAAATAACTGAAGCATAAACATTGGCCCAAGTGGGCAAAGAGCAAATATAATATGAGATGCTAAAATAAAAGTATTAATTAAATAATAAGAAATAAAAGCATGAAATAAATGACACTAAAATAAAGTCAATATAATGAGATGTTAGTGAATGTTAGTGGAAAAAGAAAAGATGTTTTAGTCACTTTTTGGAGAACACTCAATCATCCACTCACAAGTATGAATATATGAACTTATACATCATTCATGAGAAGGGCTCCAACTTGGATAAAATCAACAAGTATGTCACTATCTCTAACAAATGGAAGAGGAGCAAAACTTTCACACAATACCATGAGGAATATGATACTTACAATCTCACTTACAAAAAATTTATTGCCTTTGGGACAAATTTAGCGCTATGTTAAGGAATCGTAATTGGAGTTATGTAGAAGTCACAACTATCTGAGGTTGGTTAATAATAATGTTGATGTTAATGCATGCTAGAGACAAGGTATCCAAGACCAAGCTTCTAAAGTATACCACACACAAAAATAAGAGGGGATGGGCTTATCTCAATCAAGCTCATGTTGATTCATCTGACACAAGGTCATTGATGAATCAACTAGCTAATGATCCATGAGAAGTCATTGGCCAAGAGAGGATTGGGGAAGAAATGAGATGAAGATGAAGAGATGAAATGAAAGGGATCCCAAATTGGTCAAGGGATGAACCTCACTTGATCAATACCATTCATTCATCTTGAGGGATGAAGTTTAAACTTCATCAACCCTCTAAATCCAATGGTATTGACCAAATCAAAGTTCAATTCAACCAAGACCAAGGCCAAACAGAAGTAAGATCAACACAAAGTCAATACAAAAACTCAACAAAACATTAAATCAATTAAATCATTTTAAAAACATTTTTAAAATGAAGAAAATAAATTTGTAAAGGTCAAAAACCTAAAACCTCTTCAAAACACCAAAGAAATAGCCAAGGGATTTATCATAGGCCAAGCAAGGTCAAAAGACCCTTGACTAATTTTTTTGGCATTTTTGAAAAGTCAGAAGTAATTAAAAACTAACTAAAACAATTTAAAAATCACAAAATTCACCAAAAATATCAAACTTAATCCAAAAATTAATTTTAAATAAAAAATGGGAAGAGGAAAATATTTGTGAATTTTTGGTGTTGGTCCAATAATTTTTGGATCAAAAATGAATTTATAATGAATTTTGGAAGAAAATGCTATTAAAAAACATTTTAGAAAATTAAAATAAATCAGAAAAACATGAACCATCAGATCTCCCTCATTAATTGAGGTGTCATATCTAATAGCCACAAGCGCGTGTTTCACCATGTGTCTCATTCAACGCATCACATGCATGGTAATCAAAAGCAAGGGACAAGATTAGAACGTGGAATGAAGATCTGAGGGTGAGGGACAAGCAACCACACCACAGGAGCCCTAGCTCCGGTCATCTTCTCCGGTGAAGGTCACCGGACTCGTTATATCAAAAACATTCAGAAATTCATGGATTGTATACCATTTTAAAGAGAAAAATGCAAGGATCACGAATATCACCTTCATTTCTTCCATCTCTAACTCTATAATCAGAAAAATGGAGATGAAATTGAGGTGTTCAACCTAAGTTGCTTCGATTCAAGCTCAAAACAACTTAGGAACATTGCCTACATCAGTAGAACTTCAGCCATCACAAAATTAAGTCTAAATCTAGAGAACTGAGGGAGAATCGAAGAGATGAAAATTGAGAAAAATCACCTTTTGTAGTTACTTCTAAGCCTTGATCTTGATGCAATTCTCAGTGGTTTCTCTTCCTCTTTCTTTCAGAAGTCCAATGGAATGAAAAAGGCAATGAATCCTTGGAGTTTTTGTTCACAATCTTGAGTTGAACAAAAACTCGATTTCAAAGAAATCTTCAAGGAAAATTTTATGTAGTGAGGCTATGGAATTGGCAGGCAAAGCTGGGGCAAAGGTTCTTTCTTCAATCTGAGCTAAAGCACTTCAATTTATAGGCCAAGCATTTGATGTTTACACCCTTTCCAAATTTGAATGAAATTGAGTAAACCTTGGTGCATGGGTGTATGGGTGCATGTTCAGGCCCAAACGATGATTTCAATCCACTCCAATTCGTGCAAGAAAGCTACTGAAGTCATCACCTGAGGTCATGCAAAGATGTACCATGTTTGGAGTTTCAAACTTGCTAAATTAAACCATGGAAATAACTCATGCGCAAGTCCCTTAATTATAATCCAAATGGCATGATCTTTGACTATTTTGAAAGTCCTCACCATGAGAAACAACTTTGATGTTGGGACTTTTTCAATTTGAATCTTGGGAAATGGATAATTTTGGCCTTGAAGATGGAGGTGTCAAACATACTTAGAAAATTTTCTAAGTTATAAGTCAATGAATCCTCTTTCCACCTTGAATAACTTTTGATGTGAGCTTCAAATGAACTTAGCTTCTTCTACAATGTTGTATACCTTTCAATTATCTCTAATTTGATCACAAATTTGACATAATTTGTAGTTTGGATGATGGAGTTGTGGATTTTAGAAGTTGCGGAAATTTGCTTATTCAATGATGTGGACCAAAATGGACCTATAATGTTTCCTCATGGTACATGATCTTGCAAGTAGAATTTGATCTTTATCAAATAAAAGTTGAAGAATACATATTGAAATTAATCATGAAACTTGGATCATCTTCATTTCATAAAATTTGAGGAAGTTATGGTTCTTGGAAGTTGACCTTCTATCTAAAGCATAGACAAATTGACTTATAATCTTTCACCATAAAAAATAACTTTCCAAGCAAAATTAGCTATTGAGGCCAAAACTAAAGATGTTTGTAATGTAATAAAGAGTAACTTTTCTATTGGAACCATTTTCATATGATAAAACTTGTAGGAAATAGGGTCTAGGAAACCCTATATTTGAAAAAGGCAATGAATCCTTGGAGTTTTTGTTCACAATCTTGAGTTGAACAAAAACTCGATTTCAAAGAAATCTTCAAGGAAAATTTTATGTAGTGAGGCTATGGAATTGGCAGGCAAAGCTGGGGCAAAGGTTCTTTCTTCAATCTGAGCTAAAGCACTTCAATTTATAGGCCAAGCATTTGATGTTTACACCCTTTCCAAATTTGAATGAAATTGAGTAAACCTTGGTGCATGGGTGTATGGGTGCATGTTCAGGCCCAAACGATGATTTCAATCCACTCCAATTCGTGCAAGAAAGCTACTGAAGTCATCACCTGAGGTCATGCAAAGATGTACCATGTTTGGAGTTTCAAACTTGCTAAATTAAACCATGGAAATAACTCATGCGCAAGTCCCTTAATTATAATCCAAATGGCATGATCTTTGACTATTTTGAAAGTCCTCACCATGAGAAACAACTTTGATGTTGGGACTTTTTCAATTTGAATCTTGGGAAATGGATAATTTTGGCCTTGAAGATGGAGGTGTCAAACATACTTAGAAAATTTTCTAAGTTATAAGTCAATGAATCCTCTTTCCACCTTGAATAACTTTTGATGTGAGCTTCAAATGAACTTAGCTTCTTCTACAATGTTGTATACCTTTCAATTATCTCTAATTTGATCACAAATTTGACATAATTTGTAGTTTGGATGATGGAGTTGTGGATTTTAGAAGTTGCGGAAATTTGCTTATTCAATGATGTGGACCAAAATGGACCTATAATGTTTCCTCATGGTACATGATCTTGCAAGTAGAATTTGATCTTTATCAAATAAAAGTTGAAGAATACATATTGAAATTAATCATGAAACTTGGATCATCTTCATTTCATAAAATTTGAGGAAGTTATGGTTCTTGGAAGTTGACCTTCTATCTAAAGCATAGACAAATTGACTTATAATCTTTCACCATAAAAAATAACTTTCCAAGCAAAATTAGCTATTGAGGCCAAAACTAAAGATGTTTGTAATGTAATAAAGAGTAACTTTTCTATTGGAACCATTTTCATATGATAAAACTTGTAGGAAATAGGGTCTAGGAAACCCTATATTTGACTAGTTGACTTTTCTGATCAACTTCCTTGAATCAACTTGCACACTTGAAGTTCATTTGCTCTTAGGGGCTAATGGAGGATCATATATGCTTATGATGAGGTAAAATAAAGTATACCTTGATATCTTTGACCAATTGTTGAAGAAACTTGTTGAGGAAGGCACACAAGATACCCTGATGAATTAGGGCTTCCTTGACAAACAAGCTTCAAACTCTTGATGAACTCTTGATCAAAATGACAAATAAAGAACATGGGGATCCATATATGATGCTTAGAACCAAACTGGACCTTTTCTTGCTTGATATCTTGCATTGTGGGTCTCAAACCCTAGTTGTAAGCTTGGTGAAGCACAGATGGACACACATATTACCTACAAAAGAAACAAGGTTATACTAGACATATTTTTGTATTTTGGTTAGTAAATAAAGAAAATAAAGTATGATACAATCAAATATACTTGGTGATCTCTCCTAATGCAAACCCAATGAATGATAGGTGAGGAGAATACCAAGGTGTGATCTTAATGCCAATACAAAGCTATTAGATGGCATGAGTGATATTAGGGGTCAAAATTGGGGTCTTAAAGCTACCCTTTACAAATACCTTGGAGATGCGTTCATGTTCAGTTGCAAGTAGCTCGGTGGATATCCTACTCTCCTATAGGTGTTTAATTTATTTTTGTTTATTATGTGTTAATTAATTTTATAAAGTATATTAATTTAATTTATTTTGTTTATTATGTTTTTATATTGTAACAGTGTTGGATTCATGAGTACTTTCCAACAGTTGGAAAAATATGAGAGAATTGGAAACCAACTGATAATTTTGGTCTTCCTCGAGCAATGAGATGATCCTATAAGCAAGGAATACTGAAGGTGGGTGACTTACGACCTATTTTGGACGAGTTGACACCTGCCGACGTCATATGACGTCCATTTGAGGATCATAGAGTATGGTGCAGTTTGATTAGTTATGTCTGTACATGGGATGTTTGAAGTGGGGTGACAGAGTTGTTCCATACTTCCCTGACAGATGTATATGTCAGTTCGGATACAGGCAGTATGTTCCACTCCTACCTCCTGATCGTATGATGGCTAATGATATTGGTGTTGATTGGATTGGTTACCATCAAAGCATTTTTGTTGTGATTTGTCCGATAACATTGGCCACTACTCCATCTGATATAGAAGATGGATACTTGGAGTGGTATTATTGTGTTTCACATCCTCGTTTAGTCCTGCCCCATCGTGATGGACCAAGAGAGGTGTCAGTTCCTGTTTACGAAGCAGGACCATCTGATCCTAATTGGGCTCGTGTTTCCACATTGATTCATCATTATCTCAAACAAGTTAATGTTGAAGAGGAAGACCTATAGTTTGCCGATTTATTTGAAGTTTTGCATATTTCTCGTTCACATTGATTTATGTATTAACTTTTAGAACTGAATGTATTAAAACTGACATTATATAATATTCATGTTTTGATTACATATTCATGCTAATATAGGCGTAAGTAATTGTCAATGTTGTAGACGTCCTGCAAATTCTAAAATTCAAGATGTTGCTGTTGGATAACGAAACTTCTTCCAATCTAAGGTGACTGGTGGCAACGGAAACCCATCTTTCATGTTTACCTGATAACAATAATTAAAACATATATTTAATAAAGTGAACTAAGTAAAATAATTAAAATAGTAAGTCATATAATAATAAAAATATGTACCTGAACCCAATGATTTTGGTTAACAAAACCAATGCAATAAATGGAGACATTTGGTGAATATGAACTTGTCATAGGAAAGAAAGTCATGCACGGATTGCCTAAACAGACAAGTACAACATTATAGCGATTCTCTATCAAGTAACCCATATCTGGTAGAGTCATCCATTTTTGTGGTGGCTGTGAACCAAAAGATTCTATCATCAAAGATTCTCTCACTTCTGCTAACCGACTATAAAATAACATGTCATACAAACTTGATATTTCCTTGTCTATTATTTCCAATTCCAAGTCTCAGCGAACCATTGACCAACCATCCTCACCATATCCATCCAATGATGCAATGACTTTAAATTCACAATTATCATCTGATACAACATTAACTACATCTTCAATGTATGACCTAATATGATTAGGAAATTCAAGAGTGAAATGTTTCTTTGATTGTGGTTGCTTCTTTGATAATTTCAACTTCTTTGAAGTCTGTGATGGTTGAGATTGCCTCTATGAAGATTGAGATGACTTATCAATGTACTCGTGATACAAAGGATCCCTATAAACATCATATCCTGCTGGCTATTTTCCTTTCTTCTTCACTGCTCCTTTGATTTTTAATTTCTCAGGTGGTGAACATGAACATCATATATTGGTATCGGTATACCACCAAGTGTGTATCTTCCTAACTCACAAGTACAAGGTAACCCATAAGATATTCTAAGAGTACAACTATATATTTTCATGTTAGTTCCAACATAATCAACTCTCAATAACTCTTCAGCAATACGTCTCAAAGCAGCTCGAGACATTGGACCACACAAATTACCATAAAATGGACTTATGTGTGTGTGCTCAACTTCGTAAAAACGTTTTTGAAAAGAAGCTCTAATGTTGCCCAGTTGTAACCTTAAGTTGTTATTCATAGCTTCCCAATATTTGACCATGTCACCTATACTGTTTTCTAACATCTGCTTTAACTTCTAATGAACAGATTCACCCCTAAAAATAACATATTGATAATATTAAAAATATCACATATGAAAAAAAATACATAATAAAAAATATAACACATATCGATTAGTCGTCGTGTTACCCAAATTTAGCACTCGATTAATCCATACTCCAACAAATCTCTGTCTATGTGGAGTCAACCATGTGTCTTTCACATAATTAATAAATTCACTATAATCAACATATGTCTGCTCAAGTTGATGCAACCGTTGATCATACTCAACCTCATCACTAGCCCAAACAACTTCCATCCATAATGTGTCCATCGTCTTTTGCATGTCATTTACCACATATTGCTTGCATTTTGCACCAACATTTTTGTTAATGTGAAATCTACATAGCAAATTAATCGACCTGAGAAACACAATTTCAATTGCTTTCACCAAAGTAAGATCTCTATCTGTCAAAATCACTTGTGGACACAAATCTTTCTTCACAAATAATTCTTTAAGTTTCTCCAATACCCAACAAAAATTTTCTGTCTGCTCGGACTCCATATACGCAAATGCGCCAGCAAAAGTCAACTCGGTTGATGTCATGCCAGCAATTTCAAACAAAGGTTGTCTATATTTATTTGTCTTGTAGGTGTTATCCATAACTAACACAATAGGAAAAATATTCAACAACTTAACGGAATCGGGATGGGCCCAAAATATCTCTCTTACAACTTCTGAGTCATCCCATTTTCTACTCCAATACACATAGCCTGCATCCTCAATAAGCTTAAGCAAATGTTGTATCTCACTTCTAGGACCTCTTATCTCTTTTTCTATCATACTCTTATGCTTGTATATATGCGTAATCTGAGTGACATTCTCTGGATATCGGTCTTGCAAGTAAAGCAATATGTGTCTACGTGGCGCATGTCTCTTTCTCAAATCAGCGACATGATGCTTCTCATCCGTGATCAACCTACCAACAAAGGAATTACATTCTAATCTATCAGGTAAACCATGGTTATAGACCCCATATTTTACATCAATCTTCCAACCAGGCTCATCTTTCGTCAGAGTCGACCTAATTTTAAATGGGCATCCACATTTTTTGGACGTACTTTGGGTTTCACTATCAGTATCCTTGTATTTTTCACCTTTATCACAATCAAATATTAATTTTTTACTTCTCCCTCTCTTGCCTGTTTCAGTATCTGAACGAGTGATAATAACAGTTAGTTTATTATGGATTTCAACCTCTTTAATCCACCCGATCACCTCTTCTCGTGTACCAAATCTTTAAGTAGTTAAAAAAGTATCAGAAGTATCTACACATATTTGGGGAAGAATTTCCATACCTGCACAATAAAAAAATATCAAAAAAAAATTAAAAATACAAACCGGAACACTACAAAGAAGAGTTCCGGATCATAGAAATAACACACCGGAAGTCTTTTGGAAAGACTTCTGGTATATGTTAATCTGTTAACCGAAACACATATGCTAAGTGTTCCGGAACGTTCTTTTTTCAAAACTGAACCGGAACTCTTCAAGTAAGTCTTCCGAAACACGTTATGCATTAAACTGAATGTCTTCCACAAAGTCTTCAGATTTGAAAAAAATATACCGGAAGTCTTTTCTAATGTGTTCCGGTACAAGGGTGAATAGTATAATTTTCGAAAATCTCAATTAAATGGTTAAAAGTAAAATGATAAATTGGTTAAAAACAAACGAGAGTAAATTTGATATTTAAAAAAAAAGGGGGGGTGTTGATATATCTAAGGGGTATGAAATAAAATTCTAGATAAACAACCATGCGTGTAGTGGAAAGTGCTGAATAATATGTTCTGGTGAAGGATTTGAATGAGAAAGTGATTTTAAAAAACAAATTAAAACGACTTTATCTAAACAATTCGTTGGATAAAAAATATGAAAATTTATAGAATAATTTATTCAACTTAAATTTAAGTAATTTCTTTTGTACCAAAATAAACTAAATTTCAAATAATTTTAAATGAGACATAAATGTAAGAAATTTGAAATTTCTTTCTCAAAAATAATTGTGAATGTCATATTGAATAATTTAAACTGACCCTCCAAAATTTTGCAAACTAGTCTTTAAAAAATTTCTAATTTTTAAAATTTTCAAATTTTACAAACTCATCCCTATTTTTAAATTTTAAATTTAACCTAAATTTTTTAAAATATATAAAATTAATCCCAACTAATTTAACGACAAATCATTTTAATCCTGTGAATAAAAACAAATCATTTTAATAGTAACGTTTAAATAGAACAGCCAATAAAGGTTTAAATGGAGAAATGTAAGAGTTGATGGGGTGGTGGCAACGAGGTTCTAATGGAGAATGAGTCAAGTTTATCGTTTTTAGCTTATGAAAATAATAAAAGAATTGATAAAATTAAACTTTCAATTTGATTAGAAAATTAGTTTCTTTGAAACTAAATTGTTTATTAAAAATGTTAATGAACAACGAATCCCACCCACAAGGAAAATAAGACTAAATGTTATTATCATGAACAGTTACTCAACTAAAAATTTCAATGAACATTGTAGTTTTATTTTCTAGAAAATCACTAATAAATTAAATATTACAAATTTCAACATTTAAAAAATTCTTAATCCATGTTAAAATGTAACAAAATTCAAGGTGTCCAGGTGCTATTTATTGTAGAAATCTATAATTCAGGCGGTATAAAAAATGATTCTGAAGTAACTTAAAGGTAAAGTAATTTATATTTTGGAGTAATTCGTGCAAAAATGAGTTTGATTAGTAAATTCCAGTTAAAATCAAGAATCAATTCTACTCAAGAGCAACCAAAAGCTACAAATCCTAACGTCGAGTAGAAAACCGAATCAATTCTACTCAAGAGCGACCAAACATGTCAAAATCAAGAATCAATTCTACTCTAGAGCGGCCAGACATGTCAAAATCAATTCTATACATTCAGATTCAATTCTAAGTGTTCCAATTGTAAAACCAAACAAACACTAATCTCAAAAGACTTGGGGACTACTCGCTTTATTATATGAGACATCCAAACTATGGTTCATGACTTCATGTAACTTACAAACTATAACTCTTCAACTTCTTTCATTTTTATTGAGCACAATATCTTGAAAGAGAATATATGAAGAGAATCATGTCTCAACTAGAAAAGACCAAAGACATCACCTATGGTTGGATATGTCATAATGTCCCACCTGCATTATTGACCTGATTCTACCGAAGAGTCATCCATGGATACAACTGGAGCTCAGAGTGCTGCTATACACTCTATTTCAATCTTGGCATCCATCGGCAAGGCAGCTACCTGATAAGTCGCGCGAGCCGGGGCAGGTGAAGGAAAGTCTGAAACCATTTAAACCGCATAGTGAGAAGCGTATTCACATAAAATGATTCTCGTGCATGAGAAACGTACTCACATTTAGCATAGATGTCATTAACTTTCTTGAAGTCCTTCAAATCGGCCAACCTGGAAGAAATGAATGATATTAACCTTCGACATCTTGCCACCACTCAAATACAAAGTTGAACTAAGGAAAGAACAAATCATTCATACAAAATTGTTGTCTTAACAACTGATGCGTAGCTGGCACCCCCAGAAGTTAAGATCTCCCCCATATTTTTTAGAATCTGCAATATGCAATAAGACGGAGTTACCAACATGTGTTGGTGTGTTATTAAGAATGTGAGAAGGGAATTTACCTGCTCGGTCTGAACTTCAACATCATCTGAGGCGAACTTCCCCGTCTGCATTAGAGAGCAAAACATTGATTATCAAATCTACATCATGCAGCCAACATAAATGCACAACTGCACATGTATATAGAGATTGTGCAACATTGGAACAATGAGTTATCAAACCTCGGGAACAAGACCAAGAACACCCGACACAAACAGAAGGTTGTTGGCTTTGATTGCTTGAGAATATGGTCCCAATGCCGCTGGGGCCTTATCAGTGTGAACAGCTTCCTTGATCCCTAAAATCAATCCGAAATCCATTGAATGCACAAGATTTTCTATATCAATGGAAACAACAATACAAAGAAGGATTTTCTTGCAATGCAAACACCAATGTTGTTCTCCCTTTGAATCTCTGCCAATAGGAATATACTTTGCGGTTTGTACAACCATTGACTATACTATTTTCCAGCTGTGCACATGAACAACTACAAAGAGCGAGTTTACAAATGTAGTACTGACACTTCATATCGAAAGTGTTTCCGAGAGTTTGACACCAACAAGACACTGGCATTTGTGATTACATACCATTACTTCTAACTTTTAAAATTATAACAGGTGTTTATATGCACACACCTACGCAAAAACTTAGATAGTTAGCACGGCATGTAAGATCCTACCAAAGGGAAAAATGGTAATTTCATATATATTTATACACACACATACGCAAAAACATGAAAATTATATTTCAGGCCCAACACGTTTTTTTTACGATCTTGCTTCAAAAAGCTCGATCTTGACCACACTGCCGACAAAAACAATCTTTCTCTTATCTTAGCACTATCAGGCATCCTTGGCACATGAGATCTTACGATCCAGCACTGGATCTTGACTACACTGCCCGCATGTCCATGTCAGTATCAATGTTGGTATCAATGCTTCATATGTTTACACACTTAAATGCAGCTAAGCATCATCCACACTAGATGATTATATACTAAACTGAAAACAATTCTGTCAGAGAAAATGTTGCTTGTGTTTTTACATATCAGTCCCCAAGGATGAACTTTGTTAAAGAATTGAGAACTCTTGAAACCCTAACTTGCATAAACGAGAACTTCCAAAACAAAATGAGTACAAGTAACATTTTCACCGACCAAATTATACAGTGTGTAAAATCAAAGTAAAAGTTGAAAACTTCTTTGCATCAAATTGTGAGAAGAAAGGGAAATAGGGTAAGAAAATGGTTGGAACTTACGAGCATCAGTAGAAAGGCTCGAGCAAAGGAAGGGCAGAGAGCGCTTAGACGAAGAGCTACGCCACATAGCGGTGCCGGCAACTGAGAGACCGCCGATCCCGGTGGCCCATGAGGCTCGGCGGTTGATGACGGCGGTGTTGACGGATGAAATGTTGAAGGTCTTAGCAGCAGACCACGACGCCATCTTTCTCAGTCTCTAGATTCGGTTAGTCACGGGTAGTCAGTGTCGCGGTTTGTAACAGAGACAAGAGGTTGTCTGGGAGGGACAAATTGGTGATTGTAAGTGTTTTGTGAAATTACGGTTTTGGATTTTTGATAATTGAAATTGGGCTAGCTAACTTGGGTTACGGGCCGTGAATAGCTTACTATTACCCCCTTGATGATTACAGCATAATTTTTTTTCCAAGTAGTTTAATATCTAGAATTCATCTTTTTAAAAGTGAACAAATGAGATGTTGCAGATTCGAACTCGTGCATATGTATTTAATATCTCTTCACAATTATTAGTTGAGTTGTAGGACCGGTTTAATCAATCGGGAGGTCCGGATCTAATTTAAAAAATAGGTCTAAATTAAAAATAAAAAAAAATTATGATTTTACATCTATTTAAAAAAAATGATATAAAATCATAGATTCTTGAAAACAAATCATGATTTTACACCTGCTTTTAAAAAAATTGGTGTAATATCTATTACTTTTGTAATTAAAAAAAATAATTGGGGCCCCCCAAAATTTGGGGGTCATTGTTGCAGCACATGCTGCACATGGGGAAGGTCGGTCCTGCTGAGTCGGCGTGAAGACAACCTTGTTATAAGATGATGTTTTGATGAAGACAAATGAATGCAAAGAAGAAAAATATATTTCAAAGTTAAAGAAGTTTCGAGCCTTGTTGATGGATCATGATTATATCTTAGGTTTCAAGATATTGGATTTATACTAAGGTACAATAAATAATTCATTTTTATATAAGTCATAGGTGCTCAAGAAATGATATTTAAAATTGATGCATGCATTGTTTCAAGTTTCATTTTTAATTTAGAAAATTTTCAATTTTTTAAGGATACCAATTGATTGCTCCTGGCACTCAATCGATTGATGTGTTCTCTATAGAACGAAAAAGTGAAAGAAAAAAAAACTAAAGCATCAACTGATTGACTCATTACTACAATTGATTGAGAGTTCTAGTTTTAGCCTATTCAATTGATTGACTGTCCCCTTCATTTGATTGATCAAGTTCATTTTGTTCATTTTTTTAATGTTACAATTGATTCAAACGATTTGATTCATATATATAATTAATTAACATCTGAAACATCTTGAAAAAATCTGAAACATTGCATACCTCTTCATTGCATGTGATCAAGATACCTTCTTCCAAATTATTGTAAATTCTCATAATCATTTTTTCAAATATTGTCACTATTTTTAGAGACATCTTCTAATGCATATATAGCATAATTTTTTTATATTTCAAATTCACCTTTCTCATCAAATATTTTCATACAATTCATGTGTGCATTTGCAAAACTCTTGACAATTTTACTGCATAAATTTCATTCATTGAAGAAAAGTTTTTTTGATCACTTATAGTATATAATTTTGAATTGTTATATTGAAAGAGAAGATAAAGTTGAAATTTTGAAAATTATCAAATTTATATGTATCAAAGGCATATGTGTTGGCGCAAAGGTAGAATATATGATGAATGGAAATATTCTTATTCAGAGAATGATGGCTACAAAAAGGATTAAAAGTTACAATGATTGACACCCTATTTATAAGCCTCTAACAAACTTAAATTTGAATCAAATCTAATATTTAAATCTAATATCTAACAAACTTAAATATGAATCAAATCTAATATTTAAATCTAATATCTAACAAACTTAAATATGAATTAAATCTAATAATTAAATCTAATACCATCCCTTAATTCATATTCCATCAAAACTTGTAACACCAATTCCATCCCTTAATCTGAGAAATTGATCAGTCTTGATAGCTTTCGTCAGAACATCTGCCAACTGCTTCTGAGTGCTGTAGTGTACAACTTCTAACACTCCCCTCTGAACTTGATGTCTCAGAAAATGATACTTGGTCTCAATGTGCTTGCTTCTCCCATGCAACACTGGGTTTCTGGCAAGATTGATTGCAGACTTGTTGTCAATCATCAGCTTCAGAGGTTTGTTTACTTTAATCTTCAGATCCTGCAATAGATTCAGAATCCACACAGCTTGGCATGCAGTAACAGCAATCTTACAATTCTTCAGATCAAATCTCTTCAGAAGTTCTAATTCATACTTGAGCTGATGCAAAATAATACCTTTCTCAGAGTATCTGAACTCCATCCCTAGAAAGTATGTCATTTTGCCTAGATCAGTCATTTCGAATTCATTCATCAGAACTTTCTTGAACTTGACTATCTCTTGTTCAGAACTTCCAGTCTTGTTTCTCTCTATAGCATCAAGTTCTTCTTTCATGGCCTTCAGCCAGAGCTTCTGCTTAAGAGCCTCTTCTGTACTTATGGGTTCAGAGTCTACTAACATGGCACACTGAATAACTTCTCCTTCAGAGTCTACTTCAGTGTCTTTCAGCATGTCAAATTCTGCATATCTTCTGGGGATGTTTCTGACTCTTTGTGGTCTCTGAACTTGTTCAGAGTCTTCAACTTCAGAGTTTCTACCTTCAGATGGTTGACTTCCTCCAGAGCTTTGACCATCTTCAGGGGCTGGCATATTTCCAGAGTCTGAATTGCCACTAGAATCTGGATTACCATCAGAGTCTGGGTCATCAGAGTCTGGATCATCAGAGTCTGAAACATCAGAGTCTGGAACATCAGAGTCTGGAACATCAGATTCTGGATCACTATCAGAGTCAGAATCAACGTCAGAGTTTACTCCAACCTCAGAAATTCTGAACTCTGACCTTTCTTCAGAAGTTCTAACATCAGAATCAGATTGAGACTTTTCCCAATTCCAAACTTCTGATTCCTTCACAATCACATCTCTGCTGAATTCAATTTTATTGGTTTCTGGACAATAGAGCTTGTATGCACCTGTACTGTGGTACCCTATCAGAATCATCACTTTGCTTCTATCATCCAGCTTCTGTCTTCTGGCTTCTGGAACATGTTTATAGCAAACAGAACCAAACACCTTCAGATGACTAACACTTTGCTTATCTCCAGTCCACTTCTGTATTGGAACTATTTCCTTCAACTTCTTCGTAGGACATCGGTTGAGTACATACGTTGCAGTGGCAACAGCTTCTCCCCAGAGCTTCTGAGGAAGCTTCTTCTCCTTTAGCATGCTTCTCACCATATCAAGCAAAGTGCGGTTTCTTCTTTCAGCAAGACCATTGTGTTGAGGGGTATAAGGAGCAGTAACCTCATGCTCAATTCCATTCTCCTCACAGAACTTCTGGAACTCTTTGGAGTTATATTCACCTCCACCGTCAGTTCTAAGAATCTTCAGCTTTTGACCACTCTGATTCTCAGCCTTCATTCTGAACTTCTTGAATTCATCAAACACCTCGTGTTTGAACTTAATAAGGGATACCCATGTCATTCTTGTGAATTCATCAACAAATAACACAAAGTATTTATTCCCTCCCATCGATGCTACTGGAAATGGACCACACACATCAGAATGTACAACTCCCAAGGCATGTTTTGCTCTTGGAGCAGTTTCTGACGCAAATGGCAATCGTGGTTGTTTTCCTTCCATACAAACTTTGCATGACTTTTCAGGCTTCTTAATTGCAGGAATTCCATGTACCAACTTCTTTGAATTCAGATGTTTTAAGCTTCTGAAATTCAAATGACCAAATCTTCTGTGCCACAGCTCACTCTCCTTCTCAGCACTTGTTGCACTAAGACATTCTGAGTCTGCAGTTCTGACATTCACCTTGAATGTTCTATTCCTTCCCTGTTCTGACTCCATAATCAACTTCGGATTACAGTCGTACAGCTTCAGAAGATTGTCCTTCATGGTAACTGAAAAACCTTTCTCAATTAATTGTCCCACACTCATCAGATTGCTTCTGATGCCAGGTACATACCACACGTTCTGAATCAATGCTGTTTTCCCATTGTTCAGAGTCACTCTGACATTTCCCATACCTTCTGCATTAAGATATTTGTCATCAGCACATCTGATCTTTGTCCTCTTTTCAGAGTCAAAGTCAACCAGCCATTTCTTGTTTCCAGTAAGATGATTTGAACAACCAGTGTCCATATACCACCAGTCTATCAGATCCATATCATCAGATTCAGAGGCCATCAATAGCACAGATTCGTCATCAGAACTTCTGGCTATATTTGCTTCTTCTGATTTTCTCTCCTTGTTTGACCAACAGTCTCTAGCAAAGTGACCAAACTTCTTACAGCAGTAACATTGGATTTTCTTCTTGTCATACTTCTCTTTTCCCTTCTGAACATTCTTTTGTCTATCAGAGGTTGAGCTTTCTGACTTCTGACCACCATCAGATCTTCTCCTGGCTTCTGACTGCTTCTGATACCTCCTATCAGAAGTTGCTTTCAAAGCCTGCTGCTCTACTTCCCTTTCAGAAGTTCTCTCAGTCAAACGCAACTCTTGCGCTTCTAGACTGCTCTGCAGCTCTTCAATTCTCATGGTGCTCAGATCTTTGGAATGTTCTATTGCTACCACAATGTAATCAAATTGAGAGGTAAGGGATCTCAATACCTTCTCCATGATTGTTTCTTCAGAAAGAGTTTCTCCACACGCTTTCATCTCATTAGTGATCAGAATCACTCTGGAGATGTATTCAGAAACTTTCTCATTATTCTTCATGTTGAGATTCTCATATTGCTTTCTCAAGGACTGAAGCTTCACCTTCTTCACTGATGCGTCACCACCATAACATCTAACCAGTGTGTCCCACGCAGCCTTTGCTGTCGTTGAATCTGCAATCTTCTCAAACACATTTACATCAACACATTGATGAATGAAGAACAATGCTTTCTGATCCTTCTTCCTTACTTCCTTCTGCATGTTTTTCTGTTCATCTGTCGCATCTGCTGCTACCGGAACATAACCATCAGTGACAAGATCTAGAACATCTTGAGCACCGAATAGTACACGCATTTGGATCATCCAACGATTCCAGTTTTTACCGTCAAATACTGGAAGTTTGGTGTTCATGTTGCCGTTTCCGTTCATCTTTCTACCTTGCACAGTACATTCAGATTTCTCACACAGTGTTTCCCAACCCACAGAATTAAAATTCTGATCAGATTTTGTTCAAGATTCAACACGAATCTAAGAATCAAAACCAAACACACAAGACCTCACGTTCACTCGTGTTTCCCGTGTTTCCCAATGAATCCGAACCGGAGCTCTAGATACCAATTGTTGGTGCAAAGGTAGAATATATGATGAATGGAAATATTCTTATTCAGAGAATGATGGCTACAAAAAGGATTAAAAGTTACAATGATTGACACCCTATTTATAAGCCTCTAACAAACTTAAATTTGAATCAAATCTAATATTTAAATCTAATATCTAACAAACTTAAATATGAATCAAATCTAATATTTAAATCTAATATCTAACAAACTTAAATATGAATTAAATCTAATAATTAAATCTAATAATATGTACTCAAAATTATATGTATCATTACTATAACTTGTTTGTCAAGTTTGTAGAAACAAGAAAAGTTATGAGAAATAGGATTCTTTTTCTGTGTGTTGTAAAATTAGAAAATTATATGCTTTCTTAATTGTGTTAGAGAATTGAAGAGAGTCTTGGTGTGAGGTGGTAATAACTTTTAACATAGTAAAATTCTTCATTGGGTGTAGAGGGATTGGACTACATTTGTTTGGAAAGGAAAACCAAGATATATCTTTGTCAATTTCTTTATTGCATTTTATTTTTCTTGCATTTTTCCGTTCATTTGTTCATAAAAAATAAAAAAGAACCATATCGTTCCCAAAATAATGAGAAAAAATAATGAGAAAAATTCTTAAATCCTAATTCGTAAGGAAAGAAATTCTTAAAGTAGAAATTATTCTAATAATAGAAATTTATGATATAAATAATTCATACGGTAGATATAATTTATGTGTATATAAAAGTCATATTTCTATTGTAACACAAAATGTCATATCTTTAATGTTTGCTATACTCTGAGTTGTTAAATTTTATATTATTTAAATAAATAAAATATTAAAGAATCAATTGTAATTTTGATTCTTTTATTTTTATTATTTTAAGTTTTTGTCTTTTTATTTTAAAATTCGATTTTTTCAATGACTCATTTTGTTTCTTCAGAACTTTAGTCTCTTTTTTAATTTAAGGTCAAGTTTTAATGGCAAACAATTTATTTGATGATGTGTCATTACTTCATGTACATAAATTAATTAGATGTCATTTTATTATTTTTACTTGATAATTTACAATTAAATTTTATTTTAATAAAAATATAAATTATTATATTATTTAAAAAATAAAATAAGAATAAAAAACCTAAATTATTTTTTTATGAATTTGTAATTTTTTTTAGAATAACATTTTCTTATAATTATATGTTTGTTTAGAAGATTTGTATAATTAATTGTAATTTGTAAAAATGAAAACTTGGAATTAGTGAGTGTCCAACCCTAGACCTCACTAAAATATGCATTATGCACCAACCAAAGTATGATTCAGTGACAGTTTATCCAAGAAAAAGCAAAATCAGAAACTAAATTCAGTTCATGCAAGAAGCTAAACTAGCAGCCAACTTACATACATGAGAACATCAATAATTTGGCTGATACCTCTTCCATCCATTTAATAATTCTACCACATTAAAACCAATGCATTACCACATACCACATCACACAATGTGAAAGTCAACCCCTACTATAGTAGATGTAAAAATAGGAGTTGAGAATGGAAGAATTTGGAAGAGAAAAGGAGGGGGAAATATTTTTCAAAAAATTATTGACAATAATAAATAAATATTTATAATTAATATGTTTTTAATTTTAAAATAATGATAAAAATTTAAGTTGAGAATGGGAGAATTTGGAAGAGAAAAGTAGAGAAAAATATTTTTTAAAATTATTAAAAAGATTGAAGTTAAAGAGTTCATCAGAATTCTCCTTCAATACAATCTCTAAAATTCCCACAAAATGAAAATACCTGGAAATTATATGGGATAATGTTTTTTTTAGGATTTTAGAACTCTTTGATAAATTATTTAAATTGAATCTATGTTGTTACAATTTATTAAATATTAAAAATATATTAATTATCAATTTTTATTTATAATTTTATATAAAATTGTTTTTTTAATTAAAAAATCATATTTTTTCTCCATTCCTCTTTATAAAAAATTATCTCATATTTTCTTTTTTTAAATCTCAAACAAAATCTAAAAGTTGGACTAAACATTGTTTGTCGAGTCATTCATCTCGACTCAAAAATAGCTTCGGGATATCAAAAATATAAATCAAATTAAACAAAGTATTGGATTAAAATTTTATGGATAAAAATGTAAAAAGAGTTTTACTCATTTATATAAGTTATTCGACTTCGACTCTGATTAATTATAGTATAATGTATTATTACAAATACTATATTTTATAACGAAGTTTTTATCTCAGTTATTAAAAAATCGAGGTCAAGTGACCTGGAACGCGCTATATATTATTATTTTTTAAGAAACTTAATTTTTCACCTCAGTTTTCTAGAAAAACCGACATAAAATGTTGTTCAGTGTATGAGCTTCGATTCTCATCTCCTGCAGTTTTATATTTTATTTACAACTAAAAAGGTGCATTTATTTTTATATATTTTATGTCGGATATTATCCCTCGGTTGTTGAAGAAAACCGAGATAAAAACTCTAAAAACAATTTTTATTCCTTCAGAATTATAATGTTGTCTCATAAAGGAACTCATTCTTCTCCAGCGAACGGAGGAGTTTCCCAATATTCAATAGAATTATAAAGTTCGATGACGACTCTGTTATATCTTCGAGCGTGCGATACACTCGGGTATATTTTTCGCATAGCTTCAAGTTTCAGGAGAATAATTTTCAATATGAATGGTTTTTGTTTCGCCATCAACCTGGATATTGAACGAAGGAAAGTCAAGTAAGATCCATATGTCGAACAATTTAAATTTTGTTTCTGATACTATAAAACCTGTGTATCTGTGGCTGGAGTTGCTTTGACCTTGGTCTTTTTTGAGGCCACAACAGCACTAGCAGCATATCTCGTTCTTTTATTGTACTCGTCTGCTGAAAACATGCAATGACAAATATAAACAAGGAAAAAAAGAGTAATAAGATAAATTGATTTTGAGGATCCTTTACTTTTCTCACCTTCATGTATAGGGGATAAAACCCTAACATGATCTATGTCGACATGAATGTGTCCTTTGAAATTGTATACATCATGCTTAGTTGGAGTTACTCGTTTAGCAGGAGGTGAAAAAGTCAAAGCAATATTGATGATATGCAAAGGGGGAAGCTTGGGAGGATAATAGTGATGGGTCATCATGAGGGGGAAGCATTCACATTGAGTCAAACAATCACCTAAAGGTCAAAGACTCCCTAAACAAGTGAGAGAGACACCACATATTCACTCCAAACCTTAAGAAGATAGGTGGTCATCTTACTTATAAAGTGCTCAACCTCCACTTTTCTAAGCAATATGGGACTTAGAACTCATACTTGTTTCTCAACACAACTCACACTTGTTTCTCAATAATCTCCCCCTCCAATGTGAGTCCATCCACTATGCTCCCCTTCAAGCGGAAGCTCTTTCATCCACATGCTTGTACCGCCGTTGACAAATACCCTTACTCATAATAGGCACTTCAACAGGACACGTCGCCTAACCACCGTGTCAGGAAGACTTTTGATACAAGGAGTCGGTCCATTACTCAAACCAGGGCTCTGATACCATTGATGGGTCATCATGATGGGGAAGCATTAACTTTGGGTTAAACACTCACCTAAAGGTCAAAGAATCATCCAAACAAGTGATAGAGATACCACATATTCATCCAAAACCTTAAGGTGATAAGTGTATGGATCCTCTTACTTATAAAGTGTTGGTGTAAGCCCTAGAGGCCAATACTTTTTGGTACTTGTATCGAATTATTTATTAATAATAAAAGGCATTTTCTTTATTATGGTTGATTAATAAAGTCCCTGGAATAGATAGTCCGTTTAATGTATTAAGTGTGACTTAATCATGAGAACACATTAAACATAAGGACACTATTCTTAAAGTATCCGTAGTCGAGCTTTAGTGTGAAGTGGGATAACATCAAAGCATTAAGACTATTATGTTTGTAGACTGATGATCACATCTCATGGATCATGGATAAAGAGTTATCAAGTCTTAAACATAGGTATGAATATTAGGAGTAATATTTATACCGGGTTGACCCGCTATGAGAATACTATATAGAAAGTTATGCAAAGTGTCATAAGTTATTCTCATGGTGATAATGGTGTATACCACTCTTCGACCTGAAACCACTATGGACCCTAGATGTGGAGTCGAGTGCTTTATTGTTGATCCAACGTTGTCCGTAACTGGATAACCATAAAGACAGTTGATGGGTACTCCACGAAGCATGCTGAGGGACATGAGTGACCTAGATGGAATTTGCCCATCCGTCATAACAGGATAAATGTCTATGGGCCCAATATTAAACTGGACAAGGATGACACGGTCTATGCCTTGTGTTCAATATAGACATAAGGGCAAAAGGGTAATTATACACATAAGTATTATCACAGAAGGAATTGTCAGATCACTTGACATTTTCGTGTCTTGGGTAGCAGTGATGTGTTGCTAGATACCGCTCACTGTTTATTATGTTAAATACATGATTTAATATAATTGCCAATGCCGCGAGAACCTACAGGGTCACACACAAAGGACGGATTGATGAGAGATAGAGTAACTAAGGAATACCGTAAGGCACTGTGCCCTTAAGTGAATTATAGAACATCGTAAGGTACGGTGTACTTGAGTAGAATACGAAATATGGTAAGGTACCATGGGCTTAAGTGATTTTGGGCATATTATAAGATATGGGCCAAAATACACTTAAGTGGGCTTTTTAGCTTGAAGCCCACACAAGTGGTTCTATAAATAGAACCCTTGTGCAGAAGCATAAAATAGAGGTTGCATTATTTTCGTTTTCTCTCTCTCTCACTCAAAGCCTTCATTCGTACCAGCTAGCACTGAGATTGAAGAAACCTGTTCATGTGGACTGAGTAGAGACGTTGTCATCGTTCAACGTTCGTGATCGCTTCGTGGATCTGCATCAAAGGTTTTGATCGTCACAAAAGATCTCCACAAAAGGTTTCAATCTTCACAAGAGGTAAATATTCTATCACTGATCATGACCATTCGTAAGGATCTCTAAAGGAGAAAATTTTAATTTCCGCTGCGTTTTGGACCGCAATGCTCCTTCATAAAGTGCTCAACCTCCACTTTTCTAAGCAACATGGGATTTAGAACTCACATTTGTTTCTCAATATAACTCACACTTATTTCTCAATAAATAATTTGATGAAAACTTATACTTATCCTCCACGTAATGAGGAATTTTTAAATCAGGAAGTTTTACCATCATCTTTCCTTTAGCGTGACTGTTACTTCACGTATAGTCCGACTAAGATCATTGGGGTCATACACAGTTTCAAAGTAGCATTGGAAAGCTTGGATATCTTTGATGTGTTTGTATTTACCTTTCTAGAACTTCTTTTGCAAGGAAGAGAAGGCGTCTGTTAAATATTGTGTTAATGTTGCAACCTCAAGAAATTCTTTTGCATGGTAGGCTCTCCACTAAGTATTGAATTATTTGGTGCAATAGAAAGTTCGGTGAAAAAGAAACGGTGTAAGTGTAGGACGATCAACAACATGTCGATCAAGATGTTGAAGGTAGTCACTCTCTGAGTATTCGACAGTGCATAGGCTGAGCTCATTCTTACGACTGAAGAAGGACCTGGGCACAGTTTGGCTAACTCCAAATTGGGTTAGTAGCAAAGTATCTTCACACTTTCTTTAGAGATCCCAATTATGGTCGAAAGGAGTTTGGGAGTAAGGAAAGCTTTCCATACCTCACTTGATACATTTTCCTGTTCGCCAGTAGCAGAAAATTTTCTGGTGAACCACTTAGGCCCATGACTTAAATTCACAAAATCAGACATGGTGGGAGTAAAGTTATGTCTTTTAGAAAATAACATGAAGTATTCTAAAAAAGCTTCTCTGTTTGTTTGATTTACATCAACTAGAGTCATTCGAGCAAGTCGAATACCTTCGATGCGTCTATTTTTCATGTCTTCGTCAACATCGTTAGGTTTGTCGACATCCAAGGAAGGTTTGAACATGGCGTTTAGCCAATGTTGAAGCAACCAATAGGGTCCATCCAACAACAGATAATATTTATATTAAAGGTTTTTTAGGGTTTCAGTGGCTAAACCTAAAGATTCATAGAGGGATCCTAATATTAATTGGCTAAGGCAGATATCACGTCCTTCATGTATTTTGTTAGCCAGAGTTAGATATCTCTTGGCTATCTTCAATTAATTGCAACAGAAAATAAATCTCGACAACCACAAAGCTATGAAATCAATATGTTCTTCATCAGACACTTAGAAAGTATCAGTGTCTTTATGATCTTCAATGTACTTTCTAAAACTAGCACGGTTAGTATTGAAATTGATGGTATCCTCATCGCTCTCTTTAGGATTGGAACTATTTCCAGTTGGGCGAAGGCCAGTAATGACCGCTATGTTAAAAAGGGTAGGGGTAACCATTCCATAAGTAAGTTGGAATGTATTAACGCTACTCTCCCAAAAGTATAGAGATGCGATAAGCATATTTTTACAGTAGAGAGGACCAGCCCCCGACAATTGAATTAAGTCATAAATCCCTTTATTTTTCCAGGTTTTTCCCTTTTGGTTTTTGATTTTATTCAACCAAAGAATATAATCCTCATTTCTTTTAGGGGGAGGGGCGGAACAAAAAACACGAAGAGTAGCAGCCATGTACTCTAGATCTATGGGTCTTTTATGCTAACTATGGGTTTGGTTCGGTGATAAGAAGGAAAAAAAATCTCTAAGCTTAACAATATCCACTAAAGGTTCAAGCACTGTACCCATAAGTGCATAGACTTTACCAGAAGTGGAATAAGAAATCAGTAACTGAGATTTGTAGATACAAAGTTTTTCCTCTTGATTTGGTGGCTCTAGGACGTATTCTTGATTCCCAACAAGGATGGAAGGTTTCAATCTGGTAGCTAGAGGTAAAGATTCCTTGGACTCCTTTGAGTTTTTTTGCTTTGGAAGCCATTTTTGAAGGTGATGAACTTGATGCTTGAGGAAGAGATGTTTAGAAGAAGAGTTTTTTAGTAGAAGGAAGCAGAAAAGAGAAGAAGAAATAAAGAAGAAGTATTTATAGTGGAAGAGAAAAAAAATTCAATTTTGCATTTGAAAAATGGCGCCAAGTTCTATGGCACGTGCCATAATGTTAGAGGCGAAATTGGAATGGTTTCGTGTACACAACCACGCCGTCCTAAAAAGAGAGGAGCCATGATTAAGAGTTATGGGATTATGGGAAGTTTCACATTTTTAGGTGACCTTTGACATAAAGGTCACGATGTTAATGACATTAGAACACTAGGTGAAATAATGTCAAGGAAAGTAAAAACGCTCATATCTTCTTTTAATCAAAAGTGGTATTTGGGGGGACAATTTGTTAGCTATGATTTTTTACAGGATCAAATCTCAGCATAATGAAGGAAAACATAATTGGTGGGAGGTTGAAAAGACATTTCTACTCATTTTGCTAATTAAGGAAGACGAAACCTCAGATGTTGGGATAAAGATTGGGACTTTGCATTTTTCTGAAAAGGGATTTCGTCCAACATTTCGATGGCAACATTATTCAAGATTTTGATGTTAATAGTCAGTGAGACACATCGACCATCAGTGTTTAGCGCGAAGAAATATTTTCAAAATGAGTAACTACTTTTCAGTCATATCCAAATGGACACGTGGAAGACATTTCAGAGGCAAAAAGCATACGATAATTATGTATCAAATGCTGAAAAGAAGAACGATACTGTCATACCCCAATTTTGTCCGGGCATTTTAAAACTTTCATAAATTCGATTTTATTTTCAGTTTGCATCAGTTGTATAGCATAACATGCATTTCATCGTGAATAATAGTTAAAATATCAGTCGGAATAAAATTCTCGGATATACAGATAAATTGGTTAAATCATTTCTGAATGAAGTACATGCAAAATCAGCGGGTAAAAAGTTTTGAAGTCAAACTTACAAACGTCAGTATTATTAATCTACGGTTCGCGTAGTTTAATCTGGTGTGCTCGTTATATTTTTCGATGACTTTTTCAGTGGCATTTTGATCCGCCTGAGCCTTTTAAACCGATCAAAATTTATTTTAAAATTAAAAGAAACGTTGTATTTTTCCAGTAAGTATATTTTGTATTGATCATTTTAGTGCATCCGATTTAGTTTTTCGAGCAAATTTTCGCCTGACATTTATTCATTTCCAGTCATTTTATTTTTATTCTTTCACCAAAATATTCAGAAAAAATAAATAGAATTTTCCATGTCCTTATTTTATTTTTATCATACTCATTTTAGAAGTTGGAATTTTTATTTGATTCAATTGATATAAATTGTTTTAAATCGATTAAATCATCTAAAAAGGATATTATAAGCATTTTAATTTATTTAAATAATGTGTGTGGTGTGCTTCTTTGAATTAACCATGATCGTTGGATCAAGATTAATCAATGGCCAATGTGAGCAATCCACACTCATTCATTATCCAATCAAAAATAAGATTTAAATGATAATATTAATAAATTAAGAAAATCATAAAAAATGGAAAAAATATCTCCTTCCTCCGATCAGCATATGTCATGTTTCAATCCATTCACCCAATAAATCCCAACGGTCCACTCACGAGAATGGGGGACCATCTACCACTACCGACGAAAAAAATGGACTCATTCACTAATATTTGAAGGAATCTACTCCTTCAGTGACAGCTGGTTGGCAAAGGGAAGAAAAGAAAAAAAGAGAAAAGATAAAAAGAGAAAGAAAGAGGAAGAAAAGGGAGGAGCGCATGTATTCTCCTAAAAGGGAGATCTACATAAAATTTGAAGAGACCCTTTTTTTTCTTTTTTTCCCGTCAAAATACCTTTTCTTCTTCCCTCATAAATTCACTGTTCCTCTTCCTTTTTTCCTCCACCACACACCCACCGTCTCCCTTCATCGTCCAACAACCACTCCCTTTCTTCTTTCTCCGCTGCACTTCCATCTTTAACACAAACCGTTCATCGTCGGACCACCACCTATCCTCTTCAACATCAAACCCCCCATCAATTTGCAGATCCACCTCCAAGAACCAAACCTTCAATGCACCTCACATAATAATCCCGCGACACCGCAACAACGTCTCGACATCTCAACAATGACGATAGTGTAGCTTTGTCGATGCAAAGAAGATTGGAGTCACCAAGTGCTTGGGAAAATATCATTACAGCAACACCACAACAACTCACTATTTAGATTCTGAACGGTGTCATGTTTCTTGCGGAACCGACTGCTACAACTCAACGAGTATTTCACCACGGGATCTGCAACAATGTCGTTGCGATAATATTCTCCTTTAGACAATACAATGACAAAGCCACAAACCAAACATCACTTATATCTATTGCTTTATTTTCGGCTTAATTTTGGCATACTCGATATCTCAAGCAAGGATAGTTCAATGATACGATAACTATTTGAGTTGAAATTTCTGAAGCATTTTTGTTATATACAGTTTTTTTCCGGTTCGATTCGTCGCTGCTGGTTGTTTGGCCATGTTGCGATTAAATATTAAGTTTTGAACATTGAGAAAATACGCTTGCCGTTTCCGTCTCAATTAGGCGGTGGTTTGGATTTGTTTTAGGTGTAGATGGTTTATGTGTTTCATGACTAGAAATCTTGGTGAAAATTGTAAAAGAATTTTTTAATGTTGTCTCTATGCTGCTGTTGTTGTTTTATGTTAATTACATGATTGCCATAACACAATACAAGCTCTGCGAATGAGATTCACGTCGTGGCGTCGTTGGCTGGACGTGTGACTTCAAGAGAGTTGAAAATATCATCACCATGTGAACTTGGATCTACAGTGTCTGTTTCTTATCTTTCATTCCATTCTTATATATTGTTACTGTAACATTGTCTATTGTCATCATATTGCCTACTGTTATAATATAATTGGTTTATTTTTTAGTTTTAATTACTAATGTTAGTAGAGCATTATAATATAATTTGGTTTATTTTAATAGTAGTTTTTTAGTTGTTCCAATATTAACTATTATAATTGAGTCATTATATGTTTATATTTATTTGTTAGAAATAGTTTATATTTTGTGGAAATATTGTTTAGAAATAGTTCATATTGCCTACTGTTATAACATAATTGGTTTATTTTTTATTTTTAATTACTATTGTTAGTAGAGCATTATAATATAATTTGGTTTATTTTAATAGTATTTTTTAGTTGTTTCAATATTAACTATTAGAATTGAGTCATTATATTTTTGTATTTATTTGCTAGAAATAGTTTATATTTTGTGGAAACATTGATTAAATAAACTTGATTCCTTTTTCTAGTGTTGATATATATTCTGGTCCGATTAAAGCCCCATTTCGGTTGTTTTTTTCTCTTCCTCTTTTACAATTTGTTCGTTCCTGTGTGTATTTTGCTACATCTTGAGATTGGCAGATTTGATAAATTATGTATGTATGTGATTTTGCTTTTCTTTAAAAAAAAGTTGATGAGAAAAGGGATTTATCGTTTGGTTTTAAAATAATATTATCGCTTTTTTTTGAAGGGGCAGTATTTGAAAATTACATTGTTTTTCATAATCTCCCTTGCTTGGTTTTTTGTGTGTGTGTTCAACTTGCAGTAGTCTGGAATCATTTATCGGATAGGGTCGGTTTGTTGTATTTCTTCGGCATTGCTTATTTTGCCTTCATAAATGTTTCTTTTGGGCCCTTTCAAAAGTTGAAAGTAATGAGATATTGGGGACAAAGTAATAATAGGCTTCATATCTTGTTTTCCTTTATTTAACATACTTATTTGTTCTTATCTGATTCATTATATTATAGAAAAGGAGTTTATATATAACTATTAGGATCTTCTCATGTATATTAGGTCCATTAATTATTTTCACCTCCCATTTTTTTTTTATTAATGTGGTAAGGTCATTACAAAGATAATATTATATTGTTGATGTTTGGTTCCATTACAATTAAAATTGGATTCTAAACCGCGGATTCGGCAATTTTATGTCGATACGTCGTCAAAATGTCAATAAGTCAATAGAATATTTTTGCCGCATTTTCAATTTGCGTATGACATTGATCATGTTGTCATCACGTGCAAACCGATTTTGAGCACATCTTCGTCAACTCATACCGATTAAATCAACATTATCACCTATTTCTTTTTCTTTTAAATTAGATTAATTGATTAATTAAAGTTTTGCTTGGTTATTTTAATTTCGATTAATCAATTTTAATTAACTTGATTATTTGATTTAATTAAAAATATCTTGATAATTAATCTTAATTAACTGAATTAATCAATTTAACCAATTAATTTTTCTAATTAGAAGTTGACCGATTTCTTCCACCATCAATTCATAATACAAGCATGATTCCATTACATTTCATTATCAATACAAAACCTTGATTAAACCATTTAAAAGTCACAATTCTCGATTCAATGTCGAGCCAATGCCTTTGTAAGTCGATTGCGTTTTAGCATCGCCATCAACCTCACATAGCTTACTCTTGGGCTTTCTTACAATGATCCCTACTCGATTATAATTAAATCGATTAGATGATTGATACACCAAGCATTTATATCTAAATCGGATTACTCATGCAAGTTCAAATCGTTTTTCAAATCAATATAATTTCTAAAGACTTTCTTTTATAACTTAAACTTCAGATGAAAAAGAATGGGAGGCATTCGCCTCACCATCTCTCGAATAATTAAATGATTGGCGCTCACCACATTGCTCGAATTCTTGTCATCTGATTAAAACACCTCGAATAAACTTTGGATGAAAAAGAGTATAGGAGGCGCTCGCTTCACTATTTCTCGAATATTCGAATGATTGGCGCTCGTCATATTGCTCGAATTCTCGTCGTCTGATTAAAATACTTTAAATGAACTTGGATAAAGGAATGGGTGGCACACGCCTTATCATTCCTTGAATAAGCAAGTGGGAGGCGATCGCCTCACTACCATGCATATTCAATTTCCACAAACAACTTTCAATAATAACTTGAATGAAAAGGGAGTAGAAGGCGTTTGCCTTATTATTCCTCGAACAATTGAACGATTGGTGTGCACCATATTGCTCAATATTTTGTCGTTCTTCTTCTAAAATACCAAATATATTAAACATAATTTCTCGCCCCGTGCGACCAACAACTTAACTTCTTTTAGAAAGACATTGCTTAATCCTTTCTAGTGCGTACACAAATTAGCGCTTAAGTCTCCACCATGAGCATGCAAGCCAACGTTTAACCATTAGAATGTGATTTAAGCACTTGTTCATTAAAACACATCCAACTTATCAAACCTCTTTCATCGCCCCATGCGATTGAAACTCTTTTCGAAAAGAACACTATTTAATCCTTTCTAACGCGCACAACAAACTAGCGCTTAAGCCTCCGCCAAGAGTAGACAAGTCAACGTTTAGTCTTTAGAACATGATCTAAATAGTCGTTCATTAAAAGACACCAACCAATCATAGTTCCCTGAACTACGAATGCTCTGATTTCCTTGTTGCACCATAAGGATACATAGGCACGAGATTGCGAGATCTAGGTGAGCACACTAATAAAAAAACCTCTCATTTTCCCCCTTCTGAGGTTTCCATCTCTCTTTTCAATATCTTTATCACTCAAAGAAAACAAAAAACATAAGCTAACATTCAAATCACAAATTAGACTAAAAGGTTCCCGTTGAGTACAACTGACGTGAGGGGTGTTAATACCTTCCCCTTGCGTAATCGACTCCCGAACCTGAATATGGTTGCGACGACCATTATTCTAGTTTTCAAAGGTTTTATCGATATTTTCCTATTCCTTCATTGGAATAAATAAAGTTCAGTGGCGACTCTGTTCGAACTATATTTTCGTGACCATCGCGAGGGATCATATTTTTCGAGATGCGACTGATGGCGACTCTGCTGGGGATATTGCACCAAGCAAGAGAGAGTCAAGCCTAATTTGGTTCAATTTGCTATGAACCAAATTTGATATGAATCATACGATCGAAACTCTTTTCGAAAAGAACACTATTTAATCCTTTCTAGTGCACACAACAAACTAGCGCTTAAGCCTCCGCCAAGAGTAGACAAGCCAACGTTTAGTCTTTAGAACACGATCTAAACAGTCGTTCATTAAAAGACACCAACCAATCATAGTTCCCTGAACTACGAATGCTCTGATTTCCTTGTTGCACCATAAGGATACGTAGGCACGAGATTGCGAGATCTTGGCGAGCACACTAATAAAAAAACCTCTCATTTTCCCCCTTTTGAGGTTTCCATCTCTCTTTTCAATATCTTTATCACTCAAAGAAAACAAAAAACATAAGCTAACATTCAAATCACAAATTAGACTAAAAGGTTCCCGTTGAGTACAACGGACGTAAGGGGTGCTAATACCTTCCCCTTGCGTAATCGACTCCCGAACCCGAATATGGTTGCGACGATCATTATTCTAGTTTTCAAAGGTTTTATCGATATTTTCCTATTCCTTCATTGGAATGAATAAAGTTCAGTGGCGACTCTGTTCGAACTATATTTCCGCGACCATCGCGAGGGATCGTATTTTTCGAGATGCGACTAATGGCGACTCTGCTGGGGATATTGCTCCAAGCAAGAGAGAGTCAAGCCTAATTTGGTTCAATTTGCTATGAATGTTAAAATGTTGTTTATTTCTTTCTCTTTATCTTATCGTATTATTTATGCTATCTGTGATTTGCTTCTCTGATATTGTAATGGGTGGTTTTATAGTTTTGGATGCATGTTGTGAGATAAGCTCTACGCCTGAGCTTCGAGAAAAACTTAGAATCAGAAGATTTGTAGTATTGAACCGAGGGGTCTACATCTTGTTGGAACAATACGAAGACTCCGCCTAGAGTAGATCTGTTTGGAATTTCCATCATGATATGGCTAACCCATTACTGTGGGGAAATTTTAAATAAAGTTCGTGACTCTAAGAACCTCGCATTAACCTGAATCCTGTTACTAAGGTTGGTGATTATGTAGTATTGAACAGAGGGGTCTACACCTCGTTCGAACAATACGAAAATCCCTCATATAATAGATCTATTTGGAGTCTCCATCGCGATGAGGCTAGCCCATTGTTGCGAGGAAATTTTGAACATGATCCGTGACTCTAGGAACCTCATCTAAAACCTAAAAGCCAACCTTGTGAGTGGTTTATGGGTAGAAAACTTAAAACTATCTATTATATGGAGCCTACCTAGTAGGTTGTTCTGTGATAGTCATGTTATCCTGGATCCTAATTATACCTGCATTACATTTTCTTTGCGTGCCCAAATACAAAATTTCATGCATTTGCATTTCATCAACATGAATTGCATATCATTTTCATAAACAAAAAAATCATCCCATCCTTTGTCCATAACCCGCGGTTGAATTCCTGACATTCGCATCAAACTTGAAGTAGATCTTGAAAGACCATGGATCCATAGGAGCAAAGTCATATTGCATTAAGAGGAGATATGGACTCAATGAAAAACCAGATAAACCAACTTGTTGAGGCTATGATAGCTTTAGCAAAGAGGTGGGACAACATTCAGCAAACTGCAGTTATTGAGAATGTCGTTCCACCTCTAGTAAATGATCCTACCCAACCTCAGCATGTGCGAACCCAGTTGATAACTCTGTTGTACAAAAATGTCATATTATTCGATATGGGGGTTCCTCATATCATGATGTTGTTGAGTATCACATTTTTGCATTCTCTGTGCCAGATTCCCATGGGACAAGCTTGATGGTTAATACTGAATAACCACAAGATAATGAGATTGCTAAAAGATGTTGCGTGCTAGAGAAAAGGCTCAAGGCCATAGAAGGACAAGATATTATTGAGCTGAATGCCTTAGACATGTGTTTGGTACCTGGCCTGGTTATACCCCCAAAATTCAAAGTACCAGAATTTGAGAAGTACAAAGGGGATAAATGTCCAAAGCACCATTTGGTGATGTTTTTCCGAAAAATGACCTCTCATTCCCATAATGATAAGCTAATGATTCACTGTTTTTAGGACAGTTTGACTGGGATATCACTTAGTTGGTATATGAAGTTAGAAAGGAATCATATTCAGTCATGGTTGGACCTAGCTAACGCCTTTTTGAAGCAGTACAAATACAATTTGGACATGGCTCCAAATTGCATGCAGTTGAGAGTCTTATCTCAGGAAAGCAACGAATCCTTCAGAGGGTATGCCCAAAGATGGAGAGAGTTAGCAGGTCGCATTGAACCACCACTCTTAAAGAAAGAATTGATGGAATTATTCAGGGATACCTTGCAAAGTCCTTACTTCGAAAGGATGATTAGCAGTGCAGCATTAGACTTTGCTCACTTGGTGTCAATCGGAGAGCACATCGAGTGCGGCCTCAAAAGTGGAAGAATCCAATGTGTCTCAAGTAGCCATAGCATTTAGAAAGAATATATTATCAATTCTCAAGAGTAAGAAAAGGATGAAGTTAATGCAGTCTGAGAAATCCCACAAGCTCCATATCAGAGACCATCTTCTCCTTATGGTCAGTATCCTACAAATCAAGGATCTCTTCAGTATCAACGACAGATTCCACCTCAGAAGCCATACAAACAGCAGGATATTCCACATCGACAACGTCAACATACTCAACAGAGGCCAAGAAAGCCAGAGAGACACATTGATCCACTTCCAATGTCATACAGTCAAGTACTTCCATATTTAATTGAGAAAGGACTGATAGTGCCAAAGGAGCTAAAACCAGTAAGTCCTCTATATCCACCAGGGTTTTAAGCTAATGCTCGATGTGACTTTCATGTTGGGGCACATGGGCATCCAACTGAAGATTGTAAGGTGCTCAAGAGCAAAGTACAAACCCTGCTTGATTCCAAGATGTTCTCATTTGCGCCTCGAAGCTTGCAAATCAGTAATACTCCCTCACCTAGTTATACTGGTCCATCAGTCCATGTTATGGAAGAGATTTCTGAGAATATGTCTGAAGGTGATTATCATATTGGTCTCGATGAGCATAACTACCATTACTCTGAAGAAGGCTAGCCCAGCAGTAAACTAGGCGTGAGAGAGCTTCCTCTACATTGACAATCATTTGGCTATTTTAGCATTTTCATTTATATTTTTCTTTGCATGTTAAGTACTTATTTTCTTTTCAAGTATTGTTGATTTCCTTTAATGGTAATATTAATGAAATGATCATACATGTTTTGAACGAATCCTTTCGTATTCACTCATATTTTCCGCTTATATCAAAAAAACAAAAACTATTTCTCCCATTCACTTATCAAATTGTTATTTTAGCAAAGATTGAAGGGAGGATGACGAAAACGAAATACTCATAATTGTTAATAGTATGCTTTCGGATAAAACCTTGTTGATGATGTACAGACATTGTTTCAAATCCCTAAACACTGGAGAGATAAGGAGATAATCCCTAGTCAACCACTTAGAGCATAAAAATAGGAGTTTCTTTCGTATCTACAAACCCTTACATTTAACCTGGGGCAGGGTAGTGTTCAGTTAATCTGACTACACATTTAAGTTACAAGATGAAACATCCCGTCTGAGGATCAACCATATGATATTCTTTGCACACATCCTGAAGTGTAGAAGGAACCATGCAAAATCCAAAAGTTATGTCGGTTGTTCTTCAATGACCAAAGACTTGGCAATCACAATTTTCCAAAAAAAATCAAAGAAAGAGCCTGCTAAGTCGAACACCCGATAAGGAGACTTAGACAAAAACTAGGGCAATCCCAATGGACTAAAGCTTCAAAAAGCGGTCCATGCAAAAGTTAGGGATCAAAACAAAAATCAAAAGAGGTCACAAAAACCCTCAACAAAATAAAACAAGATTCAGCGACCACCATGTCAAGAATCAAAGGGTCACCAACATCCATGAATAGAAAAATAAGGTGACTGCCATTTCAAGAGATTTTACACCTTCAAACTCTCTTAAAAGACGAATGCGTATGTTGAATTAACTGAGCTTAGGACTGGAGATCATCACGAAGGAGGGATGGGTTAAAATAAACTTTGAGCCTTATATCCTTTTGTTCAAAAACCATGAACCATACCATGTTACAACCCTTAAAAGACCTAATTGAGGTAGAGTTTATTTTGAAAGCATACTACAACAAGGTTGCGTAAACTGACTCCTAAATATTTGCTAATCACATGTATTGGCATCATATTCCCAGCGTATCTTTCACACTAGCTAAATCAGCAATGTGTTTGAACTAATGGTTCATTCATCACACACTATCACATCACCCTAATAAATGATTTTTCAAACTTGCATGAATATCGCATTAAAATTACCATTGATTAAATAAACAATTTTAACTACAAGTAAGTACTTGACATCAAGGAACTTCAAAGAAGCAATTAGAGAAGAACTTGATCATTCATCAATGCTGACCCAAATCAAGACTACTTCTTAACCCTATGGATTATGGGCATGGTATCTAATGGCTATGAATTGGTCAGTCAAAAGACAAATCTCCAAGCATCAATTGATCAAGGAGGCGAATCATTTCAAAGTATCCGGTCCATCTGGGGAAATCCTTTCAAAATCTCAATCAGGGGAAAATTATAGAAAGATTCATACACTGAGGAAAATTTGGTTCAAGCCATGGCATAATCGTTCCCATGATTTCCTTTCAAAGGTGAATTCCTTCAAGGACCCTACAGGCCGGGGCAGATAAGTTGCAATGAGCCTTGGGGAAGAGCAATAGCATAATCATCATGCATTGATTACGTCGCTGCGCTCATTAAATCATTTGCAAAGCCATCAAGGCATATCAGGAAAAGAAGTTGAGATTCTCTCAAGAACAAACACACAGTCTATCGACAAAGGATCAAACTTGGGGCACCAATAGCATCCATGTCTATCTTCAATCATCACATCGTCAAAAGACCGAGTGTCGGGAAGTCAAAACCTTTCACCAACCAAAAGTCCAATCCATATTGGCAACTACCAAAAATAAAAGTCCACTTTGTTGGCATCTTTATAAACCCAAATCCAATCAACATTGGTACCCAAGAAAATCTCACCTTCAAAAAGGGAGATCAATCCAAAAACAACCAATAATCCTCTTGCATTACCACATGCACTACATACAATAAACACACATAATTTTTCTGCCAAATCAGGAAGTTGCATATCCAAAAGCTTTCTCGCAAAAATGAGAAATTTTCATTAACATGCACCATACACATACATAACATCATAATTCCTTACCATCAACCCTTTGATGATGCCACTCCATAGTGAAGTCTCTTTTCCATCAACCCTCTGATGATGATCATCTTTTCCACCAACCCTTTGGTGATGCCACTCCATAGTGAAGCATTTTTCGTCAACCCTTTGACGATGACAGTTCCTTTTCCATCAGCCCTCTGATGATGACAATCTTTTCCGTCAACCCTTTGACGATGATATTAGATATACAGTTACCTTTCCGTCAACCCTTTGACGATGACAGATCTTTTCCATCAACCCTTTGATGATGCCACTCCCTAGTGAAGTTTATTTTTGTCAACCCTTTGACGATGATGGACTCTCTTCCATCAGCCCTCTGATGATGATCTTTTCCGTGAATCCTTTGACGATGATAGTTTCTTTTCCATCAACCATCTGATGACGACAATCTTTTCTGTCAACCCTTTGATGATGACAATTTTCTTTTCGTCAACCCTTTGACGATGACAAGTTCTTTTCCACCAACCCTTTGGTGATGACACCCTCTACTCTTTTTCGTCGACCCTTTGGCGATGACAAATTCTTTTCCACCAACCCTTTGGTGATGACATCCTTTAATTATTTACGTCAACCCTTTGACGATGACAATTACCTTTCCATCAATCCTTTGATGTCGACATTCACTATATTCCATCAACCATTTGATGATGATGTTCTCCAATAATCCCTTCGGAAAACAAGATAAAGCCCTACAAAAAAATCCAAGTACCCATCTGCGTTCCCATATGCGTCTCATGCATCCTTCAGAAATAATTTTACTGCCCAAAATAGGAAGATTCATCAAACATGATCCCATCAATCATCAACATACTTATGCATAACCTTATACAAAATCAAAAAAATCAGTTGCATTCCCATGCACATCCTAAATATCCCCAGCAATTGCACCCCTGCATGTATCTCACGCATCATCCCATGCAGGGTATTTCCATCCAAAGTGGAACATCATACAAAAATCACACCAAAATATCAGGATCCAGGGCCATTCATGTATATCTTGGACTTTCCTTATTTCTAAATAAAGTTATTACCTCGCATGTGCTCGTGGAATCATTTCTTGGCAAGTCATTCTTCAACTTTATGGTTAATAACGATATTTTCCAGCGTCTTTGTTGTCATTGCTCCCCAAGATGAGGTTATCCTAAAAAGTCTCTTATGAGCTTTTCCCCCGCAGAACATTTCTAGTAAATCTCCTCCAAAAGGAGTCTTTTCTGAACTATTTCCCCCAACAGATGAACATTTGAGACACTGCTTCATTTATTTGAAGAGTCTCATTTTTTTTGAGATACTGCTCTAATATCCTCGGAGAGTCTTAGATACAATTAAGGTATCATTCCCCGTGTTGGAATATCTTTGTTATATCATATAAGATGTTGCTTCGTCGATTTAGAGAATCTCATTTATCTGTTTGAGATACTGCTTCATTTATCTGAAGAGTCTTATTTGTTTTTAGAGATATTACTCTAGTATACCTTGAAAAGTCTTAGATTTAATTAAGGTATCATTCCCTTGTTGAAATATCTTGATTATATCATATAAGATGTTGCTTCATTAATTCAGAGAATCTTATTTACTTGTTTGAGATACTGCTTTATTAATATGAAGAATCATATTTGTTCTTGGAGATACTGCTCTAGTATCCTTGAAGAGTCTTAGATGCGATTGAGGTATCATTCCCTTGTTGGAATATCTCGATCATATCATATAGGATACTGCTTCGTTGATCCTCAGAGAATCTCGTGTGTTCAGCTTAATACACTGCTCTGCAAGTGCTCAGAAAATCTTAGGTACATTTGAGGTATCATTCCATTATGGGAATATCTCGATTATGACATCCAAGATACTATTCTGATGATTCCCAGAGAGTCTTGATTGTTTCATTTTACCTTCCAATAACCTTTTCTTACCGTATTTCTCACTACATTTTCTTTATGCATTTCTTCCTTGCATTTCAAGGGACAAAATTCGGGTTTTTTTCGTATTTAATTATCTTCCACCAGGAATGTACGAAGACTGCTGTCATTCATACTTTCTGGTTCAAGGTAATTAAATAGAGGCAGCTGTCATACCCCAAATTTGTCCGGGCATTTTAAAACTTTCATAAATTCGATTTTATTTTCAGTTTGCATCAGTTGTATAGCGTAACATGCATTTCATCATTAATAATACTTAAAATATCAGTCAGAATAAATTCTTGGATATACAGACAAAATGGTTAAATCATTTCTGAAGTACATGCAAAATCAGCGAGTAAAAAGTTTCGAAATCAAGCTTGCAGATGTCAGTATTATTAATCTACGGTTCGCGTAGTTTAACCTGGTGTGCTCGTTATATTTTTCGACGACTTTTTCAGTGGCATTTTGATCCGCCTGAGCCTATTAAACCGGTCAAAATTTATTTCAAAATTAAAAGAAACGTTGTATTTTTTCAATAAGTATATTTCGTGATGATCATTTTAGTGCATCTAATTTAATTTTTCGAGCAAATTTTCGCCCAATATTTATTCATTTCCAGTCATTTTATTTATATTCTTTAGCCAAAATATTCAGAAAAATTAAATAGAATTTTCCATGTCCTTATTTTACTTTTATCATACTCATTTTAGAAGTTGGAATTTTTATTTGATTCAATTGATATAAATTGTTTTAAATCGATTAAATCATCTAAAAAGGGCATTATAGGCCTTTTAATTTATTTAAATAATGTGTGCTTTTTGATGTGCTTTTTGAATTAACCATGATTGTTGGATCAAGATTAATCAATGGCCAATGTGAGCAATCCACACTCATTTCGTTATCCAATCAAAAATAAGATTTAAATGATAATATTAATAAATTAAGAAAATCATAAAAAATGGAAAAAAAATATCTCCTTCCTCCGATCAGCATATGTCACGTTTCAATCCATTCACCAAATAAATCCCAACGGTCCACTCACGAGAATGGTGGACCATCTACGACTACCAACGGAAAAAATGGACTCATTCACTAATATTTGAAGGAATCTACTCCTTCAGTGACAGCTGGCTGGCAAAGGGAAGAAAAGAAAAAAAGAGAAAAGATAAAAATAGAAAGAAAGAGGAAGAAAAGGGAGGAGGGCATGTATTCTCCTAAATGGGAGATCTGCAAAAAATTTGAATAGACCCTTTTTTTTCCGTCGAAATACCTTTTCTTCTTCCCTCATAAATCCACCGTTCCTCTTCCTTTTTTCCTCCACCACACACCCACTGTCTCCCTTCATCGTCCAACAATCACTCCCTTTCTTCTTCCGCCGCCACACTTACATCTTTAACACAAACTGTTCATCGCCGAACCACCACCTATCCTCTTCAACATCAAACCCACCATCAATTTGCAGATCCACCTCCAAGAACCAAACCTTCAACGCACCTCACATAAGAATCCCGCGACACCGCAACAACGTCTCGACATCTCAACAATGATGATAGTGTAGCTTTGTCGATGCAAAGAAGATTGGAATCACCAAGTGCTTGGGAAAATATCATTACAGCAATACCACAACAACTCACTGTTTAGATTCCGAACGTGTGTCACGTTTCTTGTGGAACCGACTGCTACAACTCAATGAGTATTTCACCACGGGATCTGCAACAACGCTGTCGCGATAATATTCTCGTTTAGACAATACAACAACAAAGCCACAAACCAAACATCACTCATCTCCATTGCTTTCTTTTCGGCTTAATTTTGGCATACTCGATATCTCAAGCAAGGATAGTTCAATGATACGATAACTATTTGAGTTGAATTTCTGAAGCATTTTTGTTATATACAGTTGTTTTTCGGTTCGATTTGTTGCTGCTGGTTGTTTGGCCATGTTGCGATTAAATATTAAGTTTTGAACATTGAGAAAATATGTTTGCCGTTTCCGTCTCAATTAGGCGGTGGTTTGGATTTGTTTTAGGTGTAGATGGTTTATGTGTATCATGACTAGAAATCTTGGTGAAAATTGTAAAAGAATTTTTGAATGTTGTCTTTATTCTGCTGTTGTTGTTTTATGTTAATTACATGATTGCCGTAACACAATACAAGCTCTGCGAATGAGATTCACGTCGTGACCCCGCTGGCTGGACGTGTGACTTCAAGAGAGTTGAAACTATCATCACCATGTGAACTTGGATCTACAGTGTCTATTTCTTATCTTTCATTTCATTCTTATATATTGTTATTGTAGCGTTGTCGATTGTCATCATATTGCCTACTATTATAATATAATTGGTTTATTTTTTAGTTTTAATTACAACTGTTAGTAGAGCATTATAATATAATTTGGTTTGTTTTAATAGTAGTTTTTTAGTTGTTCCAATATTAACTATTAGAATTGAGTCATTATATGTTGTATTTATTTGTTATAAATAGTTTATATGTTGTGGAAACGTTGTTTAGAAATAGTTCATATTGCCTACTGATATAATATAATTGGTTTATTTTTTAGTTTTAGTTACTACTGTTAGTAGAGCATTATAATATAATTTGGTTTATTTTAATAGTAGTTTTTAGTTGTTCCAATATTAACTATTAGAATTGAGTCATTATATGTTTGTATTTATTTGCTAGAAATAGTTTATATTTTGTGGAAACGTTGATTAAATAAACTCGGTTTCTTTTTCTAGTGTTGATATATATTCTGGTCCGATTTAATCCCCATTTCGGTTGTTTTTTTCTCTTCCCCTTTTACAATTTGTTAGTTCCTGTGTGCATTTTGCTACATCTTGAGATTGGCTTATTTGATAAATTATGTATGTATGTGATTTTACTTTTCTTTAAAAAAAAGGTTGATGAGAAAAGGGATTTATCGTTTGGTTTTAAAATAATATTATCGTTTTTTTGAAGGGGCAGTATTTGAAAATTATATTGTTTTTCATAATCTCCCTTGCTTGGTTTTTTTGTGTGTTCAACTTGCAGTAGTCTGGAATCATTTATCGGATAGGGTCAGTTTATTGTATTTCTTTTGCATTGCTTGTTTTGCCTTCATAAATGTTTCTTCTTAGCCCTTTCAAAAGTTGAAAGTAATGAGATATTGGGGACAAAGTAATAATAGGCTTCATATCTTGTTTTCCTTTATTTAACATACTTATTTGTTCTTATATGATTCATTATATTATAGAAAAGGAGTTTGTATATAAGTATTAAGATCTTCTCATGTGCATTAGGTCAATTAAGTATTTTCACCTCCCATTTTTTTTTGTATTAATGTGGTAAGGTCATTACAAGGATAATACTATATTGTTGCCGTTTGGTTCCATTACAATTAAAATTGGATTCTAAACCGCGGATTCGGCAATTTTATGCCGATACGTCGCCAAAACGTCAATAAATCAATATAATATTTTCGTCGTCTTTTGAATTTGCGTGTGACATTGATCATGTTGTCATCACGCGTAAACCGGTTTTGAGCACATCTTCATCAAATCATACCGATTAAATCAACATTATCACCTATTTCTTTTTCTTTTAAAATAAATTAATTTATTAATTAAAGTTTTGCTTAATTAATTTAATTTCAATTAATCAATTTTAATTAACTTGATTATTTGATTTAATTAAATAAATCTTGATAATTAATCTTAATTAACTGAATTAATCAATTTAACCAAATTTTAATAAATTAATTTTTCTAATTAGAAGTTGACCGATTTCTTCCACCATCAATTCATAATACAAGCATGATTACATTCCATTTCATTATGAATACGAAACCATGATTAAACCATTTAAAAGTCACAATTCTCGATTCAATGTCGAGCCAATGCCTTTGTAAGTCGATTGTTTTTTAGCATCGCCATCAACCTCACATAGCTTACTCTTGGGCTTTCTTACAATGAGCCCTACTCGATTATAATTAAATGGATTAGATTATTTATACACCAAGCATTTTCTATCTAAATCCGATTAACCATGCAAATTCAAATCATTTTTCAAATCAATATAATTTCTAAAGACTTTCTTTTATAACTTAAACTTTGGATGAAAAAGAATGGGAGGCATTCGCCTCACCATCTCTCGAATAATTGAATGATTGGCGCTCGCCACATTGCTCGAATTCTTGTCATCCGATTAAAACACCTTGAATAAACTTTGGATGAAAAAGATTATATGAGGTGCTCGCTTCACTATTTCTCGAATATTCGAATGATTGGCGCTCACCATATTGCTCGAATTCTCGTCGTCTGATTAAAATACTTTAAATGAACTTGGATAAAGGAATGGGTGACGCATGCCTCATCATTCCTTGAATAAGCAAGTGGTGGGCGCTCGCCTCACTGCCATGCATATTCAATTTCCGCAAACAACTTTCAATAACAATTTGAATGAAAAGGGAGTAGAAGGCGTTCGCCTTATTATTCCTCGAATAATTGAACGATTGGTGTGCACCATATTGCTCAATGTTTTGTCGTTCTTCTTCTAAAATACCAAATATATTAAACATAATTTCTCACCCCGTGCGACCAACAACTTAACTTCTTTTAGAAAGACATTGCTTAATCCTTTCTAGTGCGTACACAAACTAGTACTTAAGTCTCCACCGCGAGCATGCAAGCCAACGTTTAACCGTTAGAATGTGATCTAAGCACTTGTTTATTAAAACACATCCAACTTATCAAACCTCTTTCATCGCCCCGTGCGATCAAAACTCTTTTAAAAAAGAACATTGTTTAATCCTTTCTAACGTGCACAACAAACTAGCGCTTAAGCCTCCGCCAAGAGTAGACAAGACAACGTTTAGTCTTTAGAACGCGATCTAAATAGTCGTTCATTAAAAGACACCAACCAATCGTAGTTCCCCGAACTACGAATGCTCTAATTTCCTTGTTGCACCATAAGGATACGTAGGCACGAGATTGCGAGATCTTGGCGAGCACACTAATAAAAAAACCTCTCATTTTCCCCCTTCTGAGGTTTCCATCTCTCTTTTCAATATCTTTATCACTCGAAGAAAACAAACAACATAAGCTAACATTCAAATTGCAAATTAGACTAAAAGGTTCCCGTTGAGTACAACGGACGTGAGGGGTGCTAATACCTTCCCCTTGCATAATCGACTCCCGAACCCGAATATGGTTGCGACGACCATTATTCTAGTTTTCAAAGGTTTTATCGATATTTTCCTATTCCTTCATTGGAATAAATAAAGTTCGGTGGCGACTCTATTCGAACTATTTTTCCGCGACCATCACGAGGGATCGTATTTTTTGAGATGCGACAGATACAAGTGTTTAGTTTACATTTAGTATAAATAGGAATTCTAGTGTTAGAATTCAGTGTATTGTATTGAATTCACTACAAAAACTCATAAACTCAAAGTATCCGACAAAGCGATAAACAAGTTTATCTGAGTGAAATTTATGATTTCTGAACACCATTTTATTTAATGCAAAGTTTTCACTTTAATTTATCTTCTTTGCACTCCTATTTTCATTCTTTTGTTATTTTCTTATCACTTTACATTATTCTTTTACAAAAGTTTGTCCCTTAGTCATAGTCGAATCCCTTTATCTTTCAAAGTAACTTACCTTTTTGCACTATTTTACTTAGATATTTCAACCACTTCGAAGTCCTTTACTGTTATACACAAACTCAGAAAAATGTTTAGTACTATGTCCTAGGATTATCTGGTCAATCATACAAGTAACCTTTTATAAGAGACTAACGCTTGTTTATTAAATTTGAGAATAAACAACCATATAGAAACTCAGAAAAATATAAAAAGGCATTTTCATATTTTCTATGTGTATATAGTACAAGAAAGTGCTCATATTTATATTAATCATGACATGATTACAATATAAATTACAATAATGAGAAAATCATATCATATTATAACATATGATAACACCGTCTTTCGTCGCTATTTAATAATAGAATTTCTAACCACAAGAATTTATAGACACATGATAATGATAATTTAGCACAATAGACCAAGACAAAACTATTAGTTTTGCGATAATGTGTGTGGTATCAAATCTGGAGAGGAAAAAATATAAGGTGAAAAGTGAAAACCATACGCATATGAAATTGATGTCAGATTGTATGTCCAAAAAATATACTTTTGGTAATTTTTAGTATATTACATTAATGATTAGAATTTCATTCTTTGAGGGAGAATAAGTGAAATGTTGTAAATTCGAACTCGCGTTCATGCAATCAGATGTCTCTCTAACTATCAACTGAATTGAATTAACGAAACAAATTAAAATACTTTCATTGGTTTAAAAATTATAACTAAATAGTTATTTTCTTAACTAAGTACTATAATTCCATACATTATTTTCTTGATTAGAAATAAATATTATGACCAAATATCTTTTATTTTTATTGGTTTAGCATGGAAAATAATTTAAAATATCAACAAATTTATTATTGCTAAGAGTTGTCTTTAATTCTCGTGATCTAGTCGATGAAATCTTATTGAAGAACAAAATCATTATATTTTGAAAAATAACATATAATTAATGTTAAGAATATTTGTATATAACACAAAAAAAAATCTCATCAAAAGACAGTGGGTCAAACAGTTAAAGTACGACGAACAGTTGAATCTCAACAAGCTCTAGATACCATATTAGAGTTAGGCATAACTCGTCCTTAGAAAATGGCTTGTAAGATGAGGAGTGTCAGGCTTGAGATTTTCTCAATACACTCCCTCAGGCTTAACACTCTTTTGGACTTGGTGCATGCATTTAAACGATGAACTTGTTTTTTTTAATGAAAAAATGTTCAAATGTCTTCCATATATTCCAAGAATTTTATGCCGAAATTAAAAATAAGTTTAACACTTCCATTAAAATTTTACACATTGATAATACTCAAGAATATATGTTATCCCAGTTTCAATATTTTTTAACATCATAGAGGATTATTCATCAATCATTATGTGCTCACACATCACAATGAAATGGTGTTGCTGATCAGAAGAATCATCATTTAATTGAAACTACACAGACTACTTTACTTCATCATAATGTACCTTCTTATTTTTGGGGTGATGCTCTTATCACAACTTGTCACCTTATTAACCGAATGCCTTCATCGATCCTTCAAGATCAAAGTCCATACTCTATCTTGAAGCCGCAATATGATCTCTACCCCATTCCTCTTCGCGTCTTTGGTTGAACATGCTTTGTTCATAACCTCAGTCTAGGTAAAGACAAACTTTCTGCCAAAGCTCCCAAATGTGTATTTCTAGGTTACTCACGTCTACAAAAAGGATGTCGTTGTTTTTGTCCCCAACTTTAATGATACATTATTTCCTCCGAGGTCACATTCTTTGAAACCTCACCATTTTTCTCTGCCCCTGTATTACCTAATGAGAACGGTACTTCAGATGCTCGAGATGTCCCTTTCGTCATCCCCACCCATTACAGATCCTACACCTCAATTGCAGGTCTACCAGCGACGGGCACATCGTTCATCGGAGGTAAGAGATGATATTGAACCACCAGCACCATCTTCTGCTCCAACTGCTCCTCCAGTTATGTCACTTGAACTTGACCTTCCAATAGCATTGTGAAAAGGTATTTTGTCTCATCATCCTAATCCTAAACATGCTTGTGTTTTAAATTAAGATTGTCTCTCTACTTCCTATGTTTCTTTTGTCCATGCTTTGGATTATGTGTTTATTCCTAAGTCTACATGTGAAGCTATGACTGATCCCAATTAGGGTTAGGTGATGGTGGAAGAAATGGTTGTATTAAATTCAAATAACACTTGGGATATTGTTACTTTACCTCCAGACAAAACTACAGTGGAATATCGATGGGTTTATATAGTAAAAGTTAGATCAAATGGTCAGATTAACCGTTTCAAAACCTTTGGCAGCCAAATGATACACATAAATAGTTGGTCTTGATTATGGCGAAACTTTTTCTCTAGTGGCCAAGATCAGTTCAGTCCTCCTCTTTCTTGCAATGGTTGTCATTCATCATTGGCCGCTTCATCAGTTGGACATTAAAAATTACTTTTTACATAGAGAATTGGAGGGGAAGTTTATATGGATCAACCGCTAGGTTTTGCTATTCCTGGATTTTCTAGACTTGTTTGTCGGCTTCGTCGTTCTCTTTATGGGTTGAAACAGTCCCCACGGGCTTGGTTTGGTCACTTTAGCTTTGCCTTAATATAGTTTGGTATGACTAGATGTAAAGTAGATCATTATGTTTTCTTCCTTCATTCCTCCACTAGTTAGCGCATATTTCTTGTGTTCTATGTTGATGACATTGTCATCACTGGAGACGATACAGAGGGTATCCAGCATCTCAAAACTCATCTTTTCAAAAAAAATTAGAAAAAGACTTGGGTCCGCTCAAATACTACTTAGGCATTAAAGTTGTCCAATCTTCATTTGGCAATGCAATCAACCAGCGCAAGTATACCTTAGACATTCTCAATGAAACTAGTGTGCTTGATTTTCTTCCTATTGATACTTCTATAAATCCCAACGTCAAGCTACTTTAGGGTCAGGGGGAGCCATTGAAAGACCCGGGAATATATCAACGACTTATGGGTAAACTCAACTATCTTACAGTCACCAGACCATATATTACATTTGTGGTGAGCATTGTGAATTGGTTTCTGAATGCTCTTTGTGATAGTCATTGGGATGCAGTCATTCAAATTCTTAGATATATAAAGAGTGCACCCAAAAGATGACTATTATATGAAGATAAGGGTGATGCTAAAATAATTTGTTATTCAGATGCAGACTGAGCCGAATCATCTTCAGATAGAAGATCCATGTCCGGATATTGTGTTCTGATTGGAGGTAATATGATTTCATGGAGAAACAAGAAATAAAATGCAGTTGCAATATCTAGTGCTGAATCTGAATATCGTGATATGGCAGCAGCCTCAAAAGAGCTTGCATGAATTAAAAATTTACTCTCGGAACTTAGGTTGAGAGATCTTCAAAACACAAAACTCATGTGATAATCAAACGTCTTCACATTGCATCTACTCTGGTTTTTCATGAACGAAGCAAGTACATAAAAATAGACTGCCATTATGTAAGGAACAAAGTACTTTCAAGAGAAATCACCACAAATTTCGTCAAATCTAAAAACCAATTGATTAATATGTTTACAAAGTCTATTAAGAGTTCTCGAGTTGATTAGTTCGACTCATATGATATATATGATCCAACTTTAAAGAGTGTTAAGAATATTTTTATATAAAAAAGACTCACGTTAATTATATAATTAGCTGAAAATCTATTTCCCTATAGTAAACAAATTTCGTAGTACTTTTTAAAGACATGATTTATTCAAATGTCTTTCACTCTCTTATACTTCAATAACTAATTTATAATTTAATATTTTAATAATATTTTATTCTTATTTAAAAAAAAATTAATGAATTGAAGTTGGGAAAATTCAGAAGTTTTTGTTAAATATGGTAATTAATTTTCTTAAAGAATGTGAGATAAATAATTTTGTTTCCTTAAAAAAACTGTTTTTGTTTATTAAAAAAAAGAAGATTAGTTGAAAAATCTTACGTGGAAGCGCGTTCAATTCACTTTAAATGGAAAAACTGAAATAAACTCCAACGGAAAGCGCGTAAACTGTTGGTTTTAAAAAGCACTACTACTAAATGAGGCTTGCAACCGTGTTTTCTTTATTTGTCGAACAAGTAACCGTAAATGCAGATTTCGCGTTATTGCTTCCAAAACAAACACATTTATGAGATCAGCATACGTCAGTTTAGATTTCAAACTTTATAAATGTTTTATATATTAAAAATAGTAATTTTTACTTTAAATTTTAGATTTTGTTATCTTAATCTTACAATTGCTTAGGTGCGAGATGAATGCGTGATATTGCTTATAAATGTTTCTCTATTTTTAAAAGAAAATAGTTAATACTTGCATTAATTTTAAATTTTTTCTCCCTAATTTGTCTTAAACAAAAATTTATTTATTTATTTTTTGAACTAATTAGAAATATATTTATTTTTATAAAAAAAATTGTAATTACTTTAAATTTCTTTAGCCTTTCTAAAAAAAAATTAAAAAAATCATACATTTCACTTTCAATTTAACAACAAAATTACCAACAAAAATAAAATACATATATCACGCATTCATCTTTTCACAGCATAATAATTCTTTTCACAGCATAATAATAGTTTCAAGTTCAACAACTTACAACAACAACAATAATAATAATAATAATAATAATAATAATAATAATAATAATAATAATAATATTATTATTATTATTATTATTATTATTATTATGTATCAACGTAAATGGTTGGATCTAGTTATATTCAATTAATTATCATAACCGAGCATTTTAATACATAGAGATTTGTTAGAAAAACAAATTATATATATATATATATATATATATATATATATATATATATATATATATATATATATATATATATATATATATAAAACTTATTTTTCTAACAAATCTCTATGTATATAACTTGTTAGAAAAACAAATTATATATATATATATATAATATATATATATATATATATATATATATATAATATATATATATATATATATATATATATATATATATATATATATATATATATATATATATATATAATATATATATATATATATATATATATATATATATATATATATATATATATATATAAAAGTACGGTTCAACTTATTTCAAAAGTAAGTTCTTGTAATTTATTATAAATCATAGTCTTTAAATTAAGTATACTTTAAGTGTTAAATTATCATTTTATTTAATTAGTCATTTGATTAAATCTAATTTAACGACTATGATTTGGAGAAAATTATATATATATATATATATATATATATATATATATATATATATATATATATATATATATATATATATATATATATATATATATATATATATATATATATAATTCTAAAGCAATAAACAACGGAGTATGTTCCTTACAAAACATAATTCTTATGGTACTAGAGTTTTGATCATCAAGTGAGGTCTAAAAAAAGTCAGATTTTGAGAATCATTTAGATCTGACGGATAAAAGAAAAAAGGAAGACAAAGTATCTCTGATTCAAGGAAATAAAATGATGTCTACCTATGACTTTATCAATAACTGTTAGACGATAGTATAGATCTAGAAGGGGGGTTGAATAGATCAGTATTTAAAATTTAGCGCTTTTTAAAAAAAAATGTTTTCAAAGGTTGCGAAAGCTCCCTAGACCACAATCGTCTAAACGATCAGTCAATGGAAAGATCCGATATGTGTGAAACTAAATGGAATGACTAAGATAAAGATAATCAACAACTATCTTAATCAATCGATTAATTACATCAATCCTTGATATAGTTACCGCTAATGATGAGATAACACAATAAGAGAACAAGTAAAATATTGATACACTTATGTGAAGTTAATTTTATCAAACACTTGGTGTGCACTCCACACCAAGTCTCAATTTCACTAAAATTAACTGTGCATAATTTTTCTTAGTTGCAATCAAAGTGATTGCATCAATTTATCGAACAACTTTAATGCACAACAATTAAGCGAGATTAAGTTTACAATTAATTTCACACAAGACTCAATTGATGCAGAATTTAAAGAGTTAGAGAAAGAGAGAACAACACCAGATTTATTTAGGCAGTTCCCCTTTCGTCCTCACTTAGGGTACGTCTGCCCCTAATTCTAAAACTAGAATTGAGATATTTATTATCAAGTTGCAAAGTTTATACAAGAGAAGAAATGATCACCACCAAGCAAACCTAAGTATTGTTGCAGATCCTAATTACTTCTCTCCCCTTGATTCGAGTTGAACCAAGTGCTTCAAGCGTTCCGAACAAACCTCCAATTGTAGCTACCTTATTGCAAGAACTCCACGTTCTCCAAAACTCTAGCTCAACTGATTTCGATCAGATATGCGTGAAACCTCCGATTGTAGCTACCTTATTGCAAGAACTCCATGTTCTCCAAAACTCTAGCTCGGATGACTTCAATCGCAAGACGCTTGAACCCAAACCTTTCTTCACAATCCTCCGGTTACCGTTACTTGTTTGAACGAACCCATCGTTCTTCAAACCTTTCACTCGGCTGAATCTATGAAGCAAAGATTTCTGCAAAACCCCGAAGTTCTTGGAGGACAAAACCCAATGGTTTTATTCAAGTAAAACTCACTCAAAGCCTCTACCCAAACTAAGATTACACAATCCTATTTGGACGTTATCACCACAATAATGCACTATGATTAACAAAAATTGTTATGTGTAGTTGTTGAAACATGCAATGAAGAATGAAGGTGAAGAGGAACTTTAGTGTATATCTTTCACTTTTTGTTGTTCTTTTGTTGAAGAAGAGACTCTAGAATATATATATATATATATATATATATATATATATATATATATATATATATATATATATATATATATATATATATATATATATATATATGATACATTGGACCAAGTAACAGACACAACAAAATATTTTTGCAAAAATACACAACAGAAAATTGAGTACCAACAACGACCACTCAACCTGTTCACACAGGTCACTTGACATGTTCACACAGGTCACTTGATCTGTTCAGACCCGCAACAAAACTACTCAAGTGAAGTAGGTGATGAGTCGACTCAAACAGGGGATGAGTCGAATCAAACAGGTTTTTCCAGAGTTTAGTCGACCTATGACTCGACCTGTTCAGACCCGTGGCAACATGGTTCAAATGAAACATGCAATGAGTTGATGCAACATGTGGATGAGTCGACTCATTTAGTTTTTCCAGGATTGAGTCGACCTATGACTCAACCTGTTCAGACCCGGGAGTTACACATAATGGAATATGATGAATGAGTCGACCGCTCTAAGGCATGAGTCGACTCAAAGTTCTTAAACTGTCAAAAATTTGTTTTTGAGACGTATTTTGGTCAATTCAAACCTTTATTTTATGAACCTGAGGTACCAACGATGATCAAGTGCATTATTCACATCTATGAGATGCTCCTATATGCATGGACACATTAAATTATACTTTGAGCATGTTGGAGGATGGATGCAATCTATGATATGATGACACCTTCGAAAGCACACATTATGAGCAACTAAAAAGGTTTGACATTATTAAAACAAGGACTAAGAATCTTTGCCCTCACAATAACGACAACCTAGGAAACATGATAACCTAAGTTCACCTTTAAGGCAAAAACTATGAAGAATGAGCATGCTTTTGTGAAAACTTCTTAGCCTCGCGAGGAAAGTGAGGATTCTTTGAAGGAAACGTCACATCACCAGATGAAAACTCGCATAATATGGAAGATTGGTTTGTAGTGAAATCCATTATAATTTCATCGATACTTAACACGGTTGAACCTTATGGACCAAGTAATTTTAAACACAAAAGGAGGGTGAATTGTGTTATATGGTTTTTGAAAACTGTATTGGTATATTTACAAAAAAAACCCACATGAGGCACCACAAAAGGCTCACTAAAGGAAGGGGATTCCCCCTTCGAGGTACCCATTTATTAGAACGGGTGGCCATCTCTCGATTATGTCACCCATTGTCTGGGTGACTCTTTCGATTTGTGAGAATGTGAGAGTGACGTGTCCTAGTTCATAATGGTGCAAAAAGGGATTCAAATGAGGGGATTTCACTTTCACCTAAATGATATGAGAGTTGACTACCCACTTCCCACGCTCCTAAAAATGGTTGCTACTTCTTGGGAACGTGAGATCAAGGTCCAGGGATTTCTATAAATATGTCAACCATAAGGTTGAGAGGAATCCAATTCATTATGCTAAAATACTACATACTAAACTTCTCATGTCCCTATGTGAGCTAGGTCTAACACGACAACAAGCCCTAAAAACCTCTTACAACCCTTAATTATTGAACATATGACTCCACACACGAGAGGGGGTGAATTGTGGAGGTTTAAAAATGAAAGTTTAAAACAAAATTCCTTTTCTAAATTAGATTTTGAGAACATTTTATCAAAAACATTTGAATATGCAACGAAAAAAATCAAATCAAAAAAGCTAAGTGGAAAGTAAATGAGATAAGGGAAGAGAGAAAGACACCTGAGATTTATAGAGGTACAGTCTTAAAGAAGTGACATACTCGTCTCCTAAGAACTAATCTTGAGAGTATTCATGATTTGTTTGAGATATTTTAGAAGGTTAAACATATGAACCCCCTTATATAAGAAAATGAAGATTCATGATATCTTCCAACAAACGAACTAAGGAATGAGGTGATTAGTCTTCACATCAAACAACGAACAGAGCTTTGAGCGGTTAGTCTCAAAGCCAAACTGATATTTTGCACAGGATGATATCGAACCAAGATGTAGTTTTCAATTGGCTATCCTTTTAATCGAGTCAGTATTTTTACTAGGTTGATATCGAACCTATTTAGCTTTTACACAAGCTAAACTCAGAAACCGAATGAAAATTTATACAAGGATGATATCGAACCGGTGAAGCTTTTAACCAGACTAAGCTCAAGATTCATTGTGAAGATTTTTCTCTGGTTATTCTTCACGGATCCAAAAGAGAGCTTTTATTTAATGGCATATCTCACGAAACAAATAGAGACTTATACTAATCCGCAAAAGAGATTTTACATTGGTTCAGCTATCCCCCTTGACGGGTCATTTCTGCCTCTATAACCAGAAGGTTGACACGGAGGTTTGTCTTGTTTATAGAGGTCGGTGAATTCAATGACATTCCGGTTAAGCGTATTGAAGGATCCGGAGAGAGAGCGATGAGTGGCATCAATCTGTTGCATGATTGTGGAGGCAAATGAATTGAAGTTGTCACTGTGGGTTTGGATCTGTTTCCTTAAGTCTGAGTATCGTTCCTCTTGGAGAGTTGAAAAAGAGGAAAAGTTGTCACTTTGAATTTGAAGCTGATCCTGCAAGGCCGTAAATCTCTCCTCTTGAAGTGTAGAAATTTTTTGCTGATGTATTTGCATGTTTCTCAACATTTCCATCACTTTAGAATTATCAGATTGAGAAGAAGGTGTAGGCATATAGGATGATCGTTGGCTGGTCCATCCAGTGTGTTGCCACTCTCCCCAACCTTGGTTATCAGATGGATTTTATCCAGGAGTAACACCTAGCCAATCACCATGGTCAATGACTTGTTGATCATACTCCATAGGTTGAGTATCGTCGTCATTATTCTCTTCCTCGTCTTCATCATCTTCATCATCTTCATCATCATCATCATCTTCCAAATGCTGAATATTAGAACTTGAAGCTTGTTTACGGATCTTGTATATTCGTGTTGTAGGATCCCAAGTGTAGCCCATTAAACTTAATGATTTTTGACATAATTCTTGATTTGCAGTCACAGAGTTATATTGAATTCCTGGAACAAAAACTTTAGCCTGATTTAGGATACTTTGAATAAATGAAGGATAGCAGAGAACAGTGCCTCGACCTGACTCCTTTAGGGCAAAGATCCTGCTTGCAATGTAGTGTGGCATGTTAACTTTCAGCTTATGTTTCAACACATAAACCAAGTGTACTTAGGCCTTGTCCACTCGAGAGTAACCTCCTTGTTTAGGATGGATAATATGTGTCATAACCCAGTGTAAAATCCTATCAACATGCTTTAAAAGTCCCGTAGTCACATTGGTAGGGAACAAATTGCTCTCAACAACATTTGCAGAAAACGGTTTCTTCAGCATTGAGTTTAAGGCATTCCTGAACTCATAGTTTGGAGCAAAAACAGTGTCGATAATCTTAAGATCATTAGGAGACGATAGTGTAGAAATTTCAAACAGAGACTTCTAAACGTCATCATTAACTTTAATAACCCTATTACCGATATTGCATGTAAACTCATAACCCTCGAATTTTTCAACAACGCCAGTATAAAATAGTTTGACTAAATCTTCATTATACTTAGTAGTACAGTCTAAGAATAAGTCAATTCCTTGAGCATTTAACCGCTCAACAATTTCTGGAATGCGCATGCGTCCAGCCACTAACGATGAGTATACGTATTGCTTTACAATTGTTCTCTTTTTGAACTTCTTTTCAAAGGATTCAACAAGATCATTAGAGAGTAAGGATAGAGCAGTTACTGAAATATTCGAGCAAGGTTGTGTAGTCCCAGTGTGAGAAGAGGGTTCCCTTGCAGTTCTTTTTCCAGAGGTTCTTGATGAAGCCATTTGAATGTTGTTTGTAAGGATATTTTAGGGTTTGTGTGAGGAAGTGAGAGAGAGAGAGAGAGGAGAGAAGATGAAATGGATTGATTATGAAAATGAAAAGAGATGCCTTAAAAAATGAGTCGACTTATTACAACGTAGATGAGTTGACCCTGGGTAGCAAAGAGTCGACTCATGGGTCGACCTATTGGGACCCAAAATTAATGCAATGATGCAATGGGCAGCGAAGAGTCGACTCATACATGTAATGAGTCGACACATCCATGTTTGAAACCTCAGATGAATGGACTCTGGGTAGCGACGAGTCAAACATGGGTCGACCTGTTGAGACCCAAAGGTAATACAAAGATGGAATTCACAGCGACGAGTTAACTCATGGATCGATCTGTTGGACCCGAGTTAATGATTAGAAGGCACGAGATTCAAAAATGCTCCTAATGATGAATGCATGTTAAATGTGATACCTAAGAAAGTTCAAGCATAATTCAAACATAGAAATGGATCAAATTTAGATCAAACCATAAAATGAACATCAAGAATTGCATTACATAGAACACGTATATACATACGTAATTGATCAAGATAGTTCAAATAGATAGGAACGATATTAACTCCAATGATGATAGACGACGAGTGCCCTCACATAGCTCGCACTTGTCAATCAAGGAATAAAAATGCATAGATATAGAGCAAGCATCATATATAAATTTAAAAGCGACCTGAGATATCGAGAACACCAAGTTCCCTATGAATATGGAAGAAAGGATTTATTGCAAGTGGTTTTATGAAAATATCGACAAGTTGATTTTTGCTATCAACGTGCTCGAAGACAACATCACCTTTCTCAACATGATCCCTGAGGAAGTGATGCCGAATTTCAATATGTTTAGTGTGTGAATGCAATATATGATTTTTGGTTAAATTGATGGTGCTCGTATTGTCACACAAAATGGGAATACGTTCAAGTTAAACATTGAAGTCGAGTAATTGTTGTTTGAGCCACAAAATTTGAGCATAACAGTTAGCGGCTGCAACGTATTCCGCCTCGTCCTTTGACAAAGCAACTTAAACTTGCTTTTTGATGTGCCAACTTACTAAGGAATTTGAATAAAAATGACAAGTGACACTAGTGCTTTTCCTATCCGATTTACAACCAGCAAATTCGGAATCAGAGTAGCCAACCAAAGAGTAATCACTTCCCTTCGAAAACCAAAGCCCATACTTTGAAGTACCACAAAGGTATCTAAGTATGCGCTTGACGACGTTTAAATGTGATTCTTTGGGACATGATTGATACCTAGCACACATACATACACTGAACATAATATCTGGATGAGATGCGGTAAGATAGAGGAGGGAGCCTATCATACCTCTATACCTTTTTATGTCTATGACCTTACATTTTTCATCCGGTCCATATTAACCGCAGTAGGCATTGGAGTGTCGATTACTTTGGAGTTTTCCATATTGAAGCGCTTGAGTAACTCATTGCAATACTTTGTTTAGCTCACAAAAGTTCCTTCTTCAAGTTGCTTGATTTGAAGTTCGAGGAAGTAATTTAGCTCCCCCATCATGCTCATTTCAAATTCTTCCTGCATCAACTTAGAGAATTCCTTGACCAAATTTATGTTAGTAGATCCAAAAATGATGTCATCTACATAGACTTGAACTGAAATATAGTGTTTTCCTTGACGCTTAATAAAAAGGGTTGTATCAACCTTCCCTCTTGAGAGTCCTTGTTCTAGTGGAAATTTGCTAAGACGCTCATACCATGCCCTAGGGGCTTGTTTAACACCATATAAATCACACTTAAGCTTATAAACATAGTTAGGATGCTCATAGGTTTCAAAACCGGGAGGTTGAGATACATAGACCTCTTTATTAATGTAACCGTTTAGAACATCGCTCTTAACATCCATTTGAAATAATTTGAAGTTTTGAGAATAAGCATAGGCAAGCAAAAGGCGTATAGCCCCGAGTCGGGCGACCAAAGCATAAGTTTCCTCATAGTCGATGCCTTCCTATTGGTTATACCCTTAAGCAACAAGGCGAGCCTTGTCGCAAGTTATAATTCTGTTTTTGTCTAACTTGTTCCTAAACACCCATTTAGTACCAATTACTCGATGGTCTCGCGGAGGGGGAACGAGATCACATACCTCATTTCTCTTGAACTGATTAAGTTCCTCTTGCATTGCTAAAAACCAATATTCATCGAGTAATGCGTCTTTGGAGTTTTTAGGCTCAATTTGAGAGACGAAAGCAAAATGATAACAAAAGTTACTTATCTTTGACCGTGTGGTAACTCCCTTTGAGATATCTCCTAGAATGTTATCGATGGGATGATCCTTAGAATATTTCCATTCCAAAGGAATATCATTGTTATTAATCAAATGATCCTCCTCTTTCTTTTCAGATATGTGATTCAGCTCCTCCTCAGTTTTTTCCGGATGGGGTTCAACACTCTTTTCTTCTTGATCTCTTATTATGTTTTCCGAAGGAACACCTGCACCATCAACAACAATACCTTCTCCGATAAATTTCGGATAAGATTCATCAAAGGAAATATGCATGAATTCTTCAATGATGAGTAACCTTTTGTTGTATACCCTATATGCTTTACTAGATTGAGAGTATCCGAGAAAGATACCCTCATCGACTTTTGAGTCAAATTTACCAAGGTTTTCTTTACCATTATTTAACACAAAGCATTTACATCCAAAGACATGAAGATGTGAAACATTAGGCTTCCTTCCCTTTAGCAATTCATAAGGATTTTTGTTTAGAATAGGACGAATGAGTATCCTATTCAATACATAACAAGCCGTATTTATAGCATCGGCCCAAAAATATTTAGGAAGGCCATTTTCATTGATCATAGTCCTTCCAAACTCTTCTAAAACTCGGTTTTTATGTTCCACTACTCCATTTTATTATGGAGTTCTTGGAGCATAAAAATTATGATCAATGTCGTTTGCTTCACAAAATTCCTCAAAAAGGTAGTTTTCAAATTCACCTCTGTGATCACTTCGGATAGTAACTATGCTAATGTTCAATTTGTTTTGAGAAATCTTGGCAAACATTTTAAAAGCTGAAAAAGTGTCACTTTTACTTGCTAAGAAGATGGTCCAATAAAATCTAGAGTAGTCATCTACTATAACAAAACCATAGTAGTTTCCACCTAGACTTTTAATTCTAGATGGCCCAAAAAGGTCCATATGGAGAAGTTCAAGGGGTCTCATTTTGGAAACAATATTTTTAGATTTAAAAGAGATCCTTGTTTTCTTTCCCATTTGGCACGCATCACATAAGTGATCTTTCGAAAATTTTATTTTGGGAAGACCAATTACTAGATCTTTTGCAATAACTTTATTTAGCAAGCCAAAGTTGGCATGCGCTAATCGCCTATGCCAAAGCCAAGAGTCTTCACTCATGGAGATGAGACATTTAGCGCTAGTCAAAGATACTTCATTCAAGTCAAGCATGTATACATTATTTACCCTTAAGCACATCATTGTTTTTATCATTATGTTCAATCATGCAACAATCTTTTGAAAATGATACTTTATATCCTTTGTCACATAATTGGTTAATACTAATGAGATTGTGCTTAAGGCCTTCAACTAAAAGGACGTCTGAGATAGTAGTAGAGGAGAGATTACCTACACTACCTTTTCCGAGCATAGCTCCTTTGTTATTATCATCGTATGTTACAAACCCTTTCTTCTTAGCCACAAAGTCAAAGAATAAGGAAATGTCACCCATAATGTGTCTTGAGCATCCACTATCGAGACACCATGTTATCTCCGTATCCTTAAGACATTCCACCTACAAATTAAACAAGGGAAGGAGGTACCCAATTTTTATTGGGTCCTAGTGTGTGAGTGAATTGTTGGTTGCATTTGGGAAACCATTGAAAAATGCCTCTAGGAACCAAAAATCTCGTAAATCGGCATTTAGCAATAGTATGTCCCCTCTTGCAACAATATAGACAATTTAAGTTCGGATGAGAGTTGCTTTTGCTAACTTGATCCTTTACCACATAAGTGTACTTTTGATAAGGATTATTCATGTTACTTCTAAAATGTGATTGATCAATAGCAAAGGTAACTTTAGGTTGTAAAGCCTTGTCTAATTTAGCTTGAAGAGTTATAACCTCTCTTTGCCAAATGTGACAAGTTTCACATCCAGACCATATAAACCAAAATCCCTTATCATCTTCAGTTTTTCCTTTAGTAGCCTCTATCATAGATTTCTTAAGAGTTTCTAATTCCTTTTCGGAATCAGGAACCTTCTTTTCTAAATAACAGAAAATTTTCTTTTTTGAGGCTAAGCGTTTAAAAGCTTCCTTGGCCTCATTGTGTAGAGTACTAAAGGCTTTTTGAAAATAAAAATAAGACATTTTATCAACATGATCATATTTAGAATGAATTACATTATTTTTCTTCTTTTGATGATCCATAAGACAAAGATTGACATAATCTTCTTCATCACTTGAGTTATCATCGCTTGAGGACTCACTATCGCTCTCCCATGCAATGTATGCTCTTCTAGCTTTGCTAGATTTCTTGTGACGTTTGTCTCTTCCTTTGTCTTTCTTCAACAAGGTATAGTCTGGCTTATAGTGACCGGACTTTCCGCAATTGTAGCATGATCCTTTTGACTTAGTTATCTTACCTTCCTCTCGATTCGGGAATTTTGATTGTCTTCTATAGTTGACAAGATTTTTATCCGAATGTTGAACTTCATTCTTTCTAAGGTATCAGTTATACCTCCTTACAAACATCCCCATGTCTTCATTCGAATCTTTATCATCATCACTTTATTCACTCTCACACGTATCATTGGTGGATGACTTAGAACTTGAAGCCTTTAAAGCGATAGACTTCCTTTCCGTGTCCTTAGCTTTCTCCTTCTTTTCCTTCTTTTGACTATTCTCATCTTTCTCAAGGTTTATGATTTCTTGCTCATGCTCTTGAAGCTTACCAAACAATGTTGTCATGTCCAATGTTCTTAGATCATTGGCTTCCTTAATCGCGGTGACCTTTGGTTGCCATTCCCTGTTAAGACATCTTAAGATTTTGTTAGTAGCAACATCATTAGGGGTAGTTCTATCAAGAGCATTAACCGATTGATTAGATGAGAAAATCAATTTTGCATATCAGCAGTGGTTTCACCATCCTTCATATGAAAAAGGTCAAATTCTTGAGTTAAAGTGTTGATTCTAGTTAGTTTGACATCATTGGTTCCCTCATGGGTAATTTGCAATGAGCCCCACATAGCTTTAGCACTAGTACAATGGGAAACCATATAATCCTCATCCACACCTAAGGCGGTGATGATCATATTTCTGGCTTTCCAATCATAGCTATACTTTTTCTCATCCTCTTCATTCCATTGTGCTTCAGGTTTAGGTATAACAACACCATCCGTATTATTCATAGTTATTTCCATAGGACCATATTGGATGACTTTCCATACCTTCCTATCAATAGAGTTGATATGGATATGCATACAATATTTCCAATAACAGTAGTTTTCACCAGTAAAAATAGGCGCTCTATTGTACGCCCCTTTAGGATCATTACTCATTTTCTAAAAAGTTTTATGTGAAGCATTAGATGAATTGGTGCTCGTGATACCACTTGTTAGACGATAATACCAATCTAGAAGGGGGGTTGAATAAATCAGTATTTAAAATTTAGCGCTTTTTTTAAAAATTGTTTTCAAAGGTTGCGAAAGCTCCCTAGACCATAATCGTCTAAATGATCCATTAATGGAAAGATCGGATATGTGTTAAACCAAATGGAATGACTAAGATAAAGATAATTAACAACTATCTTAATCAA